>NC_068430.1:75116023-75148523 GCF_023373465.1 Oncorhynchus keta
CCATCTCTTGGCTCCCGTCCATGTGTGTCTGGACTGAGGAAACTCCAGAATCAATGGCCCCCTGATCAGTCTGAAGATCAATATCCATACACACTGACTGTGTGTGTGTGTGTGTGTGTGTGTGTGTGTGTGTGTGTGTGTGTGTGTGTGTGTGTGTGTGTGTGTGTGTGTGTGTGTGTGTGTGTGTGTGTGTGTGTGTGTGTGTGTGTGTGTGTGTGTGTGTGTGTGTGTGTGTGTGTGTGTGTGTGTGTGTGTGTGTGTGTGTGTGTGTGTGTGCACGCATTTGTTCAAAAGAGAAAGAAGAAAGAGAGATGCAGGGGGAGAGTGAGACAGGAGGGTGTGTTTGTTTGATGTGTGATCTAAAAATGGCTGCTGTACCGTAGCAAGTGAGCAGCATGTCGAGAGAGAGAGAGAGAGGAGCTGGAGAGAGGAGCTGGAGAGAGCAGCAGCAGTAAAAGGAGGGGTTAGACTATCGTGAGAAAAAGGGGGATGGGTGAGAAAAAGGAAGACCTGGAAAGATACACAGCATGTAGAGAGAGGGAAAGGAGGACATTAAGATATACAGTCAGCTGGGTAGACACACACACACCCACACACACACACAGCAGAGGTCTCGTTTGACAAGGTGTGTGTGTGTAATCAGGGCATCACCCTCTCCATCGCTGTCTCCCTTTAATGAGCACACACACACACACACACACTGAGGCTAGATCAGAGTGGCGCTGCAGGGAGCAACAAGCAGGGCACCAGTGAAATGTCACCTCACAGAGAGAGAGGAGGGAGGGAGAGAGAGAGGGAAGAGCCAGAGAGGAGGTGTCGAGGGGGACATAGAGATAGAGAGAGGAGAGAGATAGAGAGGAGGTGTCGAGGGGGACATAGAGATAGAGAGAGGAGGTGTCGAGGGGGACATAGAGATAGAGAGGAGAGAGAAAGAGAGGAGGTGTCGAGGGGGACATAGAGATAGAGATAGAGAGAGGAGGTGTCGAGGGGGACATAGAGATAGAGAGTGGAGGTGTCAAGGGGCTACATAGAGATAGAGAGATAGAGAGGAGGTGTCGAGGGGGACATAAAGATAGAGAGGAGGTGTCAAGGGGGACATAGAGATGAGGAGAGAGATATAGAGGAGGTGTCGAGGGGGACATAGAGAGAGATAGAGAGGAGGTGTCAAGGGGGACATAGAGATATAGATAGAGAGGAGGTGTCATGGGGGACATAGAGATGACGAGAGAGATATAGAGGAGGTGTCGAGGGGGACATAGAGAGAGATAGAGAGGAGGTGTCGAGGGGGACATAGAGAGAGATAGAGAGCAGGTGTCGAGGGGGACATAGAGATGAGGAGAGAGATAGAGAGGAGGTGTCGAGGGGGACATAGAGAGAGATAGAGAGGTGGTGTCGAGGGGGACATAGAGAGAGATAGAGAGGAGGTGTCGAGGGGGACATAGAGATGAGGAGAGAGATAGAGAGGAGGTGTCGAGGGGGACATAGAGAGAGATAGATAGGAGGTGTCGAGGGGGACATAGAGAGATAGAGAGGAGGTGTCGAGGGGGACATAGAGATAGAGAGAGGAGAGAGATAGAGAGGAGGTGTCGAAGGGGACATAGAGATAGAGAGAGGAGAGAGATAGAGAGGAGGTATCGAGGGGGACATAGAGATAGAGAGAGGAGAGAGATAGAGAGGAGGTAGCGAGGGGGACATGGAGATTGAGAGGGGAGAGAGATAGAGAGAGACAAAGAAAGGGGAAGAGAGAATATTATTGAAGTCACTGACAGAGGAATGGATGGAGATAGAGATAGAGGGATCGGGTGAAGGGGGAGATATATATTTATTTGTAGTTATTTTTTACCTTTATTTAACTGGGGAGGAATATAAGGAATTGTACGGGAGGGAAAGAGAGAGGACAACGTGCAGAGACCCTCAGCTGCTTTTTATTCTTCCCTAGTTCTTCCCCCTCCTCTCCTCTCTCTCCTCTCTCTCCCCACTCTCTTTCTCACCCATCCTCCTCTCCTCTCTCTCCCCACTCTCTTTCTCACCCATCCTCCTCTCCTCTCTCTCCCCACTCTCTTTCTCACCCATCCTCCTCTCCTCTCTCTCCCCACTCTCTTTCTCACCCATCCTCCTCTCCTCTCTCTCCCCACTCTCTTTCTCACCCATCCTCCTCTCCTCTCTCTCCCCACTCTCTTTCTCACCCATCCTCCTCTCCTCTCTCTCCCCACTCTCTTTCTCACCCATCCTCCTCTCCTCTCTCTCCCCACTCTCTTTCTCACCCATCCTCCTCTCCTCTCTCTCCCCACTCTCTTTCTCACCCATCCTCCTCTCCTCTCTCTCCCCACTCTCTTTCTCACCCATCCTCCTCTCCTCTCTCTCCCCACTCTCTTTCTCACCCATCCTCCTCTCCTCTCTCTCCCCACTCTCTTTCTCACCCATCCTCCTCTCCTCTCTCTCCCCACTCTCTTTCTCACCCATCCTCCTCTCCTCTCTCTCCCCACTCTCTTTCTCACCCATCCTCCTCTCCTCTCTCTCCCCACTCTCTTTCTCACCCATCCTCCTCTCCTCTCTCTCCCCACTCTCTTTCTATCCCATCCTCCTCTCCTCTCTCTCCCCACTCTCTTTCTCACCCATCCTCCTCTCCTCTCTCTCCCCACTCTCTTTCTCACCCATCCTCCTCTCCTCTCTCTCCTCACTCTCTTCCTCACCCATCCTCCTCTCCTCTCTCTCCCCACTGTCTTTCTCACCCATCCTCCTCTCCTCTCTCTCCCCACTCTCTTTCTCACCCATCCTCCTCTCCTCTCTCTCCCCACTCTCTTTCTCACCCATCCTCCTCTCCTCTCTCTCCCCACTCTCTTTCTCACAGATCCTCCTCTCCTCTCTCTCCCCACTCTCTTTCTCACCCATCCTCCTCTCCTCTCTCTCCCCACTCTCTTTCTCACCCATCCTCCTCTCCTCTCTCTCCCCACTCTCTTTCTCACCCATCCTCCTCTCCTCTCTCTCCCCACTCTCTTCTCACTCATCCCCATCCTCTCTCCCCACTCTCTTTCTATCATCCTCCTCTCCTCTCCCCACTCTCTTTCTCACCCATCCTCCTCTCCTCTCTCTCCCCACTCTCTTTCTATCCCATCCTCCTCTCCTCTCTCTCCCCACTCTCTTTCTCACCCATCCTCCTCTCCTCTCTCTCCCACTCTCTTTCTCACCCATCCTCCTCTCCTCTCTCTCCCCACTCTCTTTCTCACCCATCCCCCTCTCTCTGTGTCAATCAGACCTCTCAATTTGGGTTTGCCCTGGAGACTGCGCATGTGCGTGTGTGTGCACTGTAAAAGTGTGGGGGATGCTGCTCTTGTAAGTAGAGGTGGTGAATGTGTGTATGTTCTTCAGTCTATACATCACTGCTGTATGGTTTATGAGAGAGAGAGAGCGAGAGAGAGAGAGAGAGAGAGAGAGAGAGAGAGAGAGAGAGAGAGAGAGAGAGAGACCTCAAAACACTTCTCTGTGAGTCCACCAGCAGCTCTAAGGAAGAGCAATAAGGAAGCGAGGGGGAGAAGACGGAGAGAGAGCAGGGAGTATTGCAGTGGTAACAGAGGGAGGGAGAGAAACGTCACTCTGTCTCTCTATTCCCCTTGGCTCTGGAAAACAGGGGAGGGAGAAGGAGAGAGGGAGCGGGAGAGAGAATAGGGAGGAGCAATGGGGTGGAAAGGAATGGATGGTGGATTGCACTGGTAAGAGGGAGCACGTGAGAGAAGGGAGAGGTAGAGAGATGAGAGCGTGACGTAGGGAGAGGGAAGAGAAGGATGCAGGGATGATCATGGTGATACTTAGAGTGAGGGATGGAGGCAGAGCGAGAGAGGTCTGGGAGCAGGGAAAAGGATGGGAGGAGAACCAGAGAAAGTGAGTGATTAAGAGATGGGGAGGAGAGAGAGGGACATGAGATAGCAAACACGTTGAGGAGAGGGAATGAGAGCAAACGTGTGCATGCGTGCGTGTGGTGTGTGTGTGTGTGTGTGTGTGTGTGTGTGTGTGTGTGTGTGTGTGTGTGTGTGTGTGTGTGTGTGTGTGTGTGTGTGTGTGTGTGTGTGTGTGTGTGTGTGTGTGTGTGTGTGTGTGTGTGTGTGTGTGTGTGTGTGTGTGTATGCGGTAACCTGGTTTTCATTGGTGCAGATGATCAATCACCAGTACAGTCTTGAGACACAGACTATCTAACAGCCTTATCCTGCACCGACACACACACACACACACATAGACAGATACATAGACACGCAAACACACACACACCATACACACACACGCACAGCATCACTATGCAGCATCACTATGCACACTGTCACGAACCGGCTCGAAGCCCACCACAAAAAGTGAGACAACGTGGAGATAAGGAATAACAAGAATACATTTATTAACTGAGGTAACCTATATACAATTAACACTGGTGTCTGTAGTCAGTAATCGGTAGCGTAAGTGGTGGTGTGTATAGCTGTGATGAGGAGGGTTGAAAGATGCCAAACAAACAAACAAACAAACAAAAATGCCACAACCAAAATCCATGTGTCTGCATGGTTCGAGTCTCCTCAGTGACTGGGGAAGAGGTGTATTTATCCTGGGACACACCCAGGCCCAGGTGTGTCTGCATGGTTCGAGTCTCCTCAGTGACTGGGGAAGAGGTGTATTTATCCCGGGACACACCCGGGCCCAGGTGTGTCTGCATGGTTCGAGTCTCCTCAGTGACTGGGGAAGAGGTGTATTTATCCCGGGACACACCCGGGCCCAGGTGTGTCTGCATGGTTCGAGTCTCCTCAGTGACTGGGGAAGAGGTGTATTTATCCCGGGACACACCCGGGCCCAGGTGTGTCTGCATGGTTCGAGTCTCCTCAGTGACTGGGGAAGAGGTGTATTTATCCTGGGACACACCCAGGCCCAGGTGTGTCTGCATGGTTCGAGTCTCCTCAGTGACTGGGGAAGAGGTGTATTTATCCCTGGACACACCCGGGCCCAGGTGTGTCTGCATGGTTCGAGTCTCCTCAGTGACTGGGGAAGAGGTGTATTTATCCCTGGACACACCCGGGCCAGGTGTGTCTGCATGGTTTGAGTCTCCTCAGTGACTGGGGAAGAGGTGTATTTATCCTGGGACACACCCAGGCCCAGGTGTGTCTGCATGGTTCGAGTCTCCTCAGTGACTGGGGAAGAGGTGTATTTATCCCGGGACACACCCGGGCCCAGGTGTGTCTGCATGGTTCGAGTCTCCTCAGTGACTGGGGAAGAGGTGTATTTATCCCGGGACACACCCGGGCCCAGGTGTGTCTGCATGGTTCGAGTCTCCTCAGTGACTGGGGAAGAGGTGTATTTATCCCGGGACACACCCGGGCCCAGGTGTGTCTGCATGGTTCGAGTCTCCTCAGTGACTGGGGAAGAGGTGTATTTATCCCGGGACACACCCGGGCCCAGGTGTGTCTGCATGGTTCCGAGTCTCCTCAGTGACTGGGGAAGAGGTGTATTTATCCCAGGGACACACACCGGGCCCAGGTGTGTCTGCGGTTCAGAGTCTCCTCAGTGACTGGGGAAGACACATTTATCCCGGGACACACCAGATGACAGGTGTGTCTGCAAGGACAACATCGAACTATGACTGGGACAACACACAAGATGCATTTATCCCACACACACAGAACCAGGTGTGTCTGCATGGACAGTGACTGGGGACAACATCGAACTATACGCACACAGACAACACACACAGATGCACACAACACACACAACTCGAACTATACGCACACAGACAACACACACAGATGCACAGACAACACACACACACACAACATCGAACTATACGCACACAGACAACACACACAGATGCACAGACAACACACACACACACAACATCGAACTATACGCACACAGACAACACACACAGATGCACAGAGAACACACACACACACACACAACATCGAACTATACGCACACAGACAACACACACAGATGCACAGACACACACAGCATCACTAGGCATGGCCTAAATACATATACTCAAAAGATGCTCAGTACCCACAGATAGATTACCATGATCAATAAAATACAATGCTCAACTAGATATTTCATGTATTATTTAAAAGCTTGTTTGTTTTGTAACCTACACTATGCTATACCTGTCCAGTCTGCGTGTGTGTGTGTGTCTGCGTGCGTGTACATGTGTGTGGTTGTTTGTGTGTGTGGTTGTTTGTGTGTGTGTTTGTGTGTGTGTGAGCTGCACTTTGAAGATAAAATACCTCCTCCACACTCCTGTCCGCAGCTTTGATTTCTATTTACAGACAGACCCGTCCCTATACACACACACACACACACACACACACACACACACACACACACACACACACACACACACACACACACACACACACACACACACACACACACACTACAACATTCAAGCACAAATGTGACACACACATTGTCTATTACATACAAATAGACACACACAAGGTGTGTGTGTGTGTGTGTGTGTGTGTGTGTGTGTGTGTGTGTGTGTGTGTGTGTGTGTGTTGAAGCTAACAGTGATGAGTGATATACTGAAGGCTTCGTATCTCTTTGTGTGTGTCTGCACTGCGAGTCGTGACTGAGTCTACCACTGCGGCCATGTGAGACGTGTGTATGTGTGTGTGTGTGTGTGTGTGTGTGTGTGTGTGTGTGTGTGTGTGTGTGTGTGTGTGTGTGTGTGTGTGTGTGTGTGTGTGTGTGTGTGTGTGTGTGTGTGTGTGTGTGTGTGTGTGTGTGTGTGTGTGTGTGTGTGTGTGTGTGTGTGGTGTATTAGTGTGTGGTGACTTCATTCTTGGCACACACATGGGAAAGAGAGACATGGAGAAGAAGAGAGAGTGAGATAGAGTGAGAGAGAAAGAGAGAGAGAGACAGAGTGAGGGAGAAAGAGAGAGGTAGATACAGAGTGAGAATGATAGATAAAGAGAGAGAGAGAAAGAGAGAGAAAGGGAGGGAGAGATAGCGAGAAGGAGGAAGTGTATTCTCCTGGCTGTTTACTATTCATGTCAGTCAACATTGCATTGGTTTAGAACGTAACTGCCATTGTGATGTCACAATGTAATGCAGCTAAGTGTCCTGTCCTCCGCTGTAGCTGGCTGAACCTAATGACTACATAAGGGCTTCATGTCACATTCATAACTCATGCATAACACATTCATAAGCAGTATGTATGCATTCAGCTAGTGTCTTGACCTTTACTGCAATGAAGTCGGAATGAGGAAAGACTAAATGAAAGTTACAGTAACAGAAAGACTCCATAACTCTTACATAACACATACACTACCGTTCAAAAGTTTGGGGTCACTTACAAATGTCCTTGTTTTTGAAAGAAAAGCACATTTTTTGTCCATTCCAATTGATCAGAAATACAGTGTAGACATTGTTAATGTTCTAAATGACTATTGTAGCTGTAAATGGCTGATTAAATAATACCCGCAAAACACCCATCTCAAGTAGGTAGTGTTCCTCTGTCCAGTCTCAACGTCGACAGTGAAGAGGCGACTCCGGGATGCTGGCCTTCTAGGTAGTGTTCCTCTGTCCAGTCTCAACGTCGACAGTGAAGAGGTGACTCCGGGATGCTGGCCTTCTAGGCAGAGTTCCTCTGTCCAGTCTCAACGTCGACAGTGAAGAGGCGACTCCGGGATGCTGGCCTTCTAGGCAGAGTTCCTCTGTCCAGTCTCAACGTCGACAGTGAAGAGGCGACTCCGGGATGCTGGCCTTCTAGGCAGAGTTCCTCTGTCCAGTCTCAACGTCGACAGTGAAGAGGCGACTCCGGGATGCTGGCCTTCTAGGCAGAGTTCCTCTGTCCAGTCTCAACGTCGACAGTGAAGAGGTGACTCCGGGATGCTGGCCTTCTAGGCAGAGTTCCTCTGTCCAGTCTCAACGTCGACAGTGAAGAGGTGACTCCGGGATGCTGGCCTTCTAGGCAGAGTTCCTCTGTCCAGTCTCAACGTCGACAGTGAAGAGGTGACTCCGGGATGCTGGCCTTCTAGGCAGAGTTCCTCTGTCCAGTCTCAACGTCGACAGTGAAGAGGTGACTCCGGGATGCTGGCCTTCTAGGCAGAGTTCCTCTGTCCAGTCTCAACGTCGACAGTGAAGAGGTGACTCCGGGATGCTGGCCTTCTAGGCAGAGTTCCTCTGTCCAGTCTCAACGTCGACAGTGAAGAGGTGACTCCGGGATGCTGGCCTTCTAGGCAGAGTTCCTCTGTCCAGTCTCAACGTCGACAGTGAAGAGGTGACTCCGGGATGCTGGCCTTCTAGGTAGTGTTCCTCTGTCCAGTCTCAACGTCGACAGTGAAGAGGCGACTCCGGGATGCTGGCCTTCTAGGCAGAGTTCCTCTGTCCAGTCTCAACGTCGACAGTGAAGAGACCGGGATGCTGGCCTTCTTAGTGTTCCTCTGTCCAGTCTCAATAAAAAGAAAATATTAAGATGGGCAAAATAACACAGACACTGAACTGCAGTGAAGAAGTCCTGCATCCCGGAGTCGCCTCTTCACTGTTGACGTTGAGACTGGTGTTTTTGCGGGTGCTATTTAATGAAGCTGCCTGTTGAGGCTTCTGTTTCTCAAACTAGACACTCTAATGTACTTGTACTAATGTCTCCAATGTACCAGTCTCAACTCGACAATCGGGATGCTGGCATTCTAGGTTGTGTTCCTCTGTCCAGTCTCAGTTGTCGCAGTGAAGAGGGCTTCCCGGGATGCTGGCCTCTTTAGGTAGTGTTATTGTGGTTAGAGCCAGTTTGCTCTGTTCTGTGAATGGAGGCTGGCCTACACAGCGTTCCTCTGTCCAGATCTTCAGTTTCTTGGCAATTTATGCTGGATAAGCCTTAATTTTCAGAAAAAGAATAGACTGAAGAGTTTCAGAAGAAAGGTCTTTGTTTTGGCCATTGAACCCGACAGTGAAATGCTGATGCTTCAGATACTCAACTAGTCTAAAGTGAAGGACAGTTAAAACTAAAATCAGAACAACAGTTTTCAGCTGTGCTAACACAAAAGGGTTTTCGACAGTGCAAGAGGGGTGACTCCGGATGCTGGATTCTAGGTTAGCCTTTCCAGTTCAAAATGATCAACTACTGTATGCTGCCCTGTTACCATCACCCATTCATATATCCGGGATATGTACATATTCTTTATCCCCTTACAGTATAAGACAGTAGTTTTGGAATTGTTAGTTAGATTACTTGTTGGTTATTACTGCATTGTCGGAACTAGAAGGACAAGCATTTCGCTACACTCGCATTAACATCTGCTGAAAGGTGATGTGTATGTGACAAATAACATTTTATTTGATTTGATTTGATTTGAACTTGGATGCTGGCTAACAGAACTGGGCCTCTGTACGCCTATGTAGATATTCCATTAAAAAAAAATCTGCCAGTCTGGAACACAGGAGTGATGGTTGCTGATAATGGGCCTCTGTACGCCTATGGAGATATTCCATTAAAAAAATCTGCCGTTTCCAGCTACAATAGTCATTTACAACATTAACAATGTCTACACTGTATTTCTGATCAATTTGATGTTATTTTAATAGACAAAAAATTTGCTTTTCTTTCAAAAACAAAGACATTTCTAAGTGGCCCCAAACCTTTGAATGGTAGTGTACATAGGCAGTATGTAAGTCATGGAGCTGTCTAATGTAGTCGTTTACAGTAGCTAGTGACCTCTACTGCTGCAACGTGGTCAGATGGTAACACCTAAAGGCTATATAAGGACTTCATAACATATTCATAACCAACACATAACACATTCGTAAGTAGTATGCATTTAGCTAGTGCTCTGTCCACTTCTGCAACTAGGTCAGATGGTAACATTTAATTTGAACTGTACCTACACTACATGACCAAAGGTATGTGGACACCACCATCGAACATCTCATTCCAAAATCATGGGCATTAATATGGAGTTGGTCCACCCTTTGCCGCTATAACAGCCTCCACTCTTCTAGGAAAGCTTTCCACTAGATGTTGGAACATTGCTGCGGGAACTTGCTTCCATTCAGCCACAAGCATTAGTGAGGTCAGGCACCGATGTTGGGCGATTAGGCCTGGCTCGCAGTCGGTGTTACAATTCATCCCAAAGGTGTTCGATTATTTTGAGGTCAGGGCTCTGTCCAGGCCAGTCAAGTTCTTCCACACTAATCTCGACAAACAATTTCTGTATGGACCTCGCTTTGTGCACAGGGGCATTGTCAGGCTGAAACAGTGAAGGGCCTTCCCATTCATAACCCATACATAACACATTCATAACCCATACATAGCACATTCATAACCCATACATAGCACATTCATAACCCATACATAGCACATTCATAACCCATACATAACACATTCATGACACATACATAGCACATTCATAACCCATACATAACACATTCATGGCACATACATAGCACATTCATAACCCATACATAACATGTTAATGGAAAATGTATAACCCATACATAACACATTCATGGCGCATACATAGCACATTCATAACCCATACATAACACATTCATGACACATACATAGCACATTCATAACCCATACATAACACATTCATGACACATACATAGCACATTCATAACCCATACATAACACATTCATGGCGCATACATAGCACATTCATAACCCATACATAACACATTCATGGCACATACATAGCACATTCATAACCCATACATAACATATTCATAACCCATACATAACACATTCATAACCCATACATAGCACATTCATAACCCATACATAACACATTCATGGCACATACATAACACATTCATAACCCATACATAACACATTCATAACCCATACATAGCACATTCATAACCCATACATAGCACATTCATAACCCATACATAGCACATTCATAACCCATACATAACATATTAATGGAAAATGTATAACCCATACATAACACATTCATAACCCATACATAACACATTCATAACCCATACATAGCACATTCATAACCCATACATAACACATTCATAACCCATACATAGCACATTCATAACCCATACATAACACATTCATAACCCATACATAACACATTCATAACCCATACATAACACATTCATAACCCATACATAACACATTCATAACACATACATAACACATTCATAACCCATACATAGCACATTCATAACCCATACATAGCACATTCATAACCCATACATAACACATTCATAACCCATACATAACATATTAATGGCACATTCATAACCCATACATAACACATTCATAACCCATACATAACACATTCATAACCCATACATAACACATTCATAACCCATACATAACACATTCATAACCCATACATAACACATTCATAACCCATACATAGCATGTTAATGGAAAATGTATAACCCATACATAACACATTCATAACCCATACATAACACATTCATAACCCATACATAACATGTTAATGGAAAATGTATAACCCATACATAACACATTCATAACCCATACATAACACATTCATAACCCATACATAGCACATTCATAACCCATACATAGCATATTCATAACCCATTTATAACCCATTTACAGTAGCCAGTGTCCTGTCCTCTGTTGCAACTGGGTCAGAGCTATGAAAAGAAAGTGTATGTTTGTCCCCTCTCCATTTAAAACATCCCCAATGTGATTTTAATGATGCTTAGCAACAGAAACATTTCAACTGATGTTAACACAGTTGGACTTCAGAGATACCAACAGGAAGGAATGGAGGTCGTCTGGAAAGCTGAAATGTACTGTATGGGAGAGAGAGAGATAAACAAAGTCTGCATGTACAGTATTTGAGAAAGGATACGTGAAGGAGAGAGGGGGATAGCGAGAGGAGGAGAAGGAGAGGAGAAAAAGAGAGAGAGGAAGATGGAAGGATAGAGAGATAGATAGGAAGCGAGGCAGAGAAGAGAGAGCTGGCAGAGAGAGAGAGGTAGGGAGGGAGAGCGACAGAGAGCGAGGGAGGAGAGAGAGGAGAAAGCTGGCAGAGAGAGGCTGGGAGGAAGAGAGAGAGACAGAGAGAGAGGCAGGAGAGAGAGAAGGAGAAAGCTGGCAGAGAGAGGCTGGGAGGAAGAGAGAGAGACAGAGAGACAGGCAGGAGAGAGAGAAGGAGAAAGCTGGCAGAGAGAGGCTGGGAGGAAGAGAGAGAGACAGAGAGAGAGGCAGGAGAGAGAGAAGGAGAACGCTGGCAGAGAGAGGCTGGGAGGAAGAGAGAGAGACAGAGAGAGAGGGAGGAGAGAGAGAAGGAGAAAGCTGGCAGAGAGGCTGGGAGGAAGAGAGAGAGACAGAGAGAGAGGGAGGAGAGAGAGGGACAGAGAGAGAGGGAGGAAGAGAGAGAGACAGAGAGAGAGGTAGGAGAGTGAGAGACAGAGAGAGAGGGATGAGAGAGAGACAGAGAGAGAGGCAGGAGAGAGAGAGATAGAGAGAGAGGGAGGAGAGAGAGAGACAGAGAGAGAGACAGAGAGAGAGGGAGGAGAGAGAGAGACAGAGAGAGGGAGGAGAGAGAGAGACAGAGAGAGAGGGATGAGAGAGAGAGACAGAGAGAGAGACAGAGAGAGAGGGAGGAGAGAGAGGGAGGAGAGAGAGAGACAGAGAGAGAGGGATGAGAGAGAGAAGGAGAAAGCTGGCAGAGAGAGGATGGGAGGAAGAGAGAGAGACAGAGAGAGAGGGAGGAGAGAGAGAGACAGAGAGAGAGGGAGGGAGAGAGAGAGACAGAGAGAGAGACAGAGAGAGAGGGAGGAGAGAGAGAGAGAGACAGAGAGAGAGGGAGGAGAGAGAAGTGGTACCCGTGTGAATATTGTCCCGCTGCCATCACTTCCATTATCATTATAAGCCTGCAGTCATTTAGAGGCCTGACTCTCTGCTAAACACTAGGACACTGTACCTACCCTATAGGACAAACACACACACACACAACACACGTAGACACACACACCACACATACACACAAACACCAAACACACACACACCACACACACACACACACACACACACACACACACACACACACACACACACACACACACACACACACACACACACACACACAACACACAACACACACACACCACACATACACACAAACACCAAACACACACACACACACACAACGCACGTAGACACACACACACACACACACACACACACACACACACACACACACACACACACACACACACACACACACACACACACACGTACACACACACACCACACATACACACAAACACCAAACACACACACCACACACACACACACACACACAACACGTAGACACACACACACACACACACACACACACACACACACACACACACATTCACATACAGGATGAAGAGTGTGCGCACACACACACACAGGATAGAGCATGCACACCTACACACACACACACAAACACACTCATTGAGTAGCTAATGTCCTTGCGAATGCCAGATCACACGCTGGTCCCCACAGAGAAACAGGTGGAGGATCAGCTAGCCTGGGAGAGGGGGAGAGAAGGATGAGGGAGGGATGGAAAGAAGGAGGGAGTGTAGAGGAGAGAGAGGGAATGTGAGGGCAGGAGAGAGAAAAGGCCAAAGGATGGAGTGGGGACAAGGTGACAAGAACAGAAAGAGAGGGACAGCTGGTCACAGATGAGAGAAAGAGAGAGAGAGAGAGAGAGAGAGAGAGAGAGAGAGAGAGAGAGAGAGAGAGAGAGAGAGAGAGAGAGAGAGAGAGAGAGAGAGAGAGATGAATGAGTTGGACAAAACCAGGAGGAAGCATTCATCCCTCCTTTTACTGCTCTCTCCTTCATCCTCCCTTTGCCTGACTGGTCTGGAGGATTGGCACACTGGAGGCGGCAAGGAAGACTGGGGAGAGAGGAAAAAAGAGGACTGGACTGGATGGCTTGAGGGGGTGACTGGACTGGATGGCTAGATGGGAGGAGGGATGGGGTGACTGGACTGGATGGCTATAGGGGAGGAGGTGGGGGGTGACTGGACTGGATGGCTAGAGGGGAGGAGGGATGGGGTGACGAGAGAGAGAGAGAGAGAGAGAGAGAGAGAGAGAGAGAGAGAGAGAGAGAGAGAGAGAGAGAGATGAACAATAATGTAGGACGAGAGAAAGGGAGAGATGTTCAGAGAAGGAGAGGACAGTGGAAAGGGAATAGAGAGGGAGAGATATGTTGAGAGTATAGCAATAGAGTGTTTGTGATAAACTAGGTGGGAAGGTGATGTAGCCATTGTCATCCCTCTCCCCCTTCAGCTGAGCAAGTAGACTCTTCCAATAATGGAAAGGGATTGGGGCGTACCATGTCTACTGTGAAAAGCGGGGTTGACCGGTGACATAATGGTTTTAAAGGGAAGGTTGATGTGCCATAGCCACATGGAGGGTGGCTTATTGTTGCAGGTTGTAAGAAAAATAGCATTGTGGATTTGAACAGTATATTTTTAGATGGTTTTAACTGTTCAATATTTGACTTAATTTCAGATTTTCACATTTTGTTGGTCTGTGTGTGTGTGTGTGTGTGTGTGTGTGTGTGTGTGTGTGTGTGTGTGTGTGTGTGTGTGTGTGTGTGTGTGTGTGTGTGTGTGTGTGTGTGTGTGTGTGTGTGAGGGGCTATAGGGCTCAGTTGGAAACATTGAGTGGACAGGAGCTCACACTGAGCTAACACATGGCACTCCCACATGGTTTTCAGATACACACATTCAGACACACTCATGCTATACACACCATATGCGTACATTATTTCACACACACACACACACACACACACACACACACACACACACACACACACACACACACACACACACACACACACACACACACACACACACACACACACACACACACACACACACAGGAATGTATAAGAAGAAAGACAGAGAGTATATCTGACCCATATTCCTTTGCTCCTGTATGTTAATATGATGTTTTACACCACACATAACACACACTACTGTACATCACATACTAGATAAGACTGTGTGTTTGTGTGTCTGTGTTTGAAAGCATGTACATTTATGGTGTGTGTAGCGTATGTGTGTGTGTGTGTTTGCTCAGTGTGTGGCAGTGCAGAGAACCCACACCTCAAAAAAGAGTCAAACAATCGCTAGGAGACCCTCTACCCGCCTCGTTGCCACGGCAATGCCGAGATTCCATCAATGGATGAGGGCTCCGTTGCCACGGCAACGGTTATGAATGAGAGCAGTTCAGTAACCGGGGATACTTCCCGAAAAAAGAGGAATCGTCGGTTGCCATGGCGATTCGGGGAACGGGGAGAGACCTCCACCATCTTCCTCATCATCATCTTCTTCATGATGTTTGTCTTAGTTGAGGCGTTGGGTTGTGAACATACAGTAGTCTGTATCTGTCTGGGTGAGTACACACTGTGATGTACACACATACAACCACATTGGTTGGAGAACGTTCACGCTGACAAGCTTCTAGCAGGGAGTTGATTTTCTCTTCTTATCTGGCCCTCTCTCTCTCTCTCTCTCTCTCTCTCTCTCTCTCTCTCTCTCTCTCTCTCTCTCTCTCTCTCTCTCTCTCTCTCTCTCTCTCTCTCTCTCTCTCTCTCTCTCTCTCTCTTTTACTTTAAAGGCCTTTAATATATAGACATACCCTTCATACACAGGACTGTACCTAACATTAGGAACACCTTCCTAACAATGAGTTGCACCCTCAGAACAGCCTCAATTCGTCGGGGCATGGACTCAAGATGTTGAAAGCGTTCCACAGGGATGCTGGCCCATGTTGACTCCAATGCTTCCCACAGTTGTGTCAAGTTGACTGGATGTTCTCTGGGTGGTGGAACATTCTTGATACACACGGGAAACTGTTGATCATAAAAACCCCAGCAGTTTTGCTGTCCTTGACACAAACCAGGGCACCTGGCACCTACTACCATACCCTGTTCAAAGGCACTTCAATATTTTGTCTTGCCCATTCACCTTCTGAATGACTCACAGACACAACCCATGTCTCAATTGTCTCAAGGCTTAAAAATCCTTCTTTAACATGTCTCCTCCCCTTCATCTACACTGATTGAAGTGGATTTAACAAGTGACATCATTAAGGGATCATAGTTTTCACCAGGATTCACCTGGTCAGTCTGTCATGGAATGAGCATGTTTAGTATACTCAGTGTGCAACCACATTGGTTTCAGTACATTCACGCTGACACACTGCAAAATCTAGCAGGCAGTTGAAAGTCTCTTCTTTTTTGGCCTCCCTCTCCTTCTCTGTTTTACTGAAGACATACCGTTCGTACACAGTGGAAGCTGCTGAGGGGAGGACGGCTCATAATAATGGCTATGTCTGTGTGTGTGTGTGTGTGTGTGTGTGTGTGTGTGTGTGTGTGTGTGTGTGTGTGTGTGTGTGTGTGTGTGTGTGTGTGTGTGTGTGTGTGTGTGTGTGTGTGTGTGCGTGCGTGCGTGTGTGTGTGTGTGTGTGTCTGCAGGTTGATAGACAGGTGTTCCCCAGTAGAGTGGCCCTGTCAGCACTCTCCACACACCTCTCCTCCGTGTGAATCCCTCGCCACTCTACCATACCTCCCTCTTCTCCCTCCCTCCATCTCACCCAGTCACACAGACACCATCGCCTCTCTCACATTCTCTCTCTTCCTCACACACACCGTCCCTCTCTCTCTCTCTTTCCCTCCATCTCTCTCCTCTCTCTATCCCTCTTTCTCTGTCTCTCTCTCTCTCTAGGGTATCTCTGTAGGATTATATAGCAGATTGTCTCTCTCTGGTCACACAGAGCAGTAACACTGCTTTTCAATCTCTATCTCTGATGGGCATTGTCCCTTTTTTACCTCCATCTTCCTCCTCTTCCATCTCTCCTTTATTCGTTCCTCCTTCACCTCACTCCTTTCCTTTTCCCTCCTTTCCTTTTCTCTTCCTCCTCTTTCTATTCCTCTCCTCCCCAAAAGTGGCTCCTCCCCCTTTCACATGTCATCCTTTCTGTAACTTCTGTCAATTTCCTATCTTCTCTATTCTTTCACTCTCACTCACCCATCCCTCCATTCTCCTCTTCCATCTCTCTCACCCCTCCATTGCTGCCCTGGTTTCATTCAGTGTGGTCCCTACTGGACACAGTGGTTGCCCCCTCTAGTGGTGGATGTGTGTACATGCAGGCAGGTACTGCAGTTGCCACAGGACAGGGTTTACCAAGCCCGTTTTAGTTTTTGCCCTTACTGTCTGTCTTTACAGAATATAGAACAGTTATGGAAATATACAATGGTGGAGACTTTTGAGACGTTTTGGAGAGACGTGTGAAGGAAGGAAGGAAGGAAGGAAGGAAGGAAGGAAGGAAGGAAGGAAGGAAGGAAGGAAGGAAGGAAGGAAGGAAGGAAGGAAGGAAGGAAGGAAGGAAGGAGAGAGAGAGAGAGAGAGAGAGAGAGAGAGAGAGAGAGAATGAGGTAAATAAGTGGAGAAGGAGTCATTCAACACCAGCCAACTCCATCCGTCCCTCCCTTCAACCCAAAATATATCCCTCTATCCATTCATCCATCTCTCAATCCCATGATTGGTCCTCTCCTTGTGGGGAATAGTTTAGTTTAGTTTAGTTTAGTTTCCGCCTCTCTTCAGCAGGCCTGTTAAAACCCTATTGAGTGAATGACTGGTCTGGCACGCAGGCGGACGGACGGACACGTACAAACACACACACACACACACACACACACACACACACACACACACACACACACACACACACACACACACACACACACACACACACACACACACACACACACACACACACACACACACACACACACACACACACACACACGGAGAGAATGACTGTTCTGGCCAGATATATTATACCTGTTAATGAATGGGGCTCTTAGTGAAATGAGTCTGGAGCAGAAAGGGAGGAGGAGGAAGAGGAGGGGTCAAAACCTGACCTCGTGTTTTTTAAAGAGCGTTTGGGAGGAACTGTCTCAGACCGACCACTTTCTGTCTGTCTGTTGCGTCAGTTGTTATAATATAACTCTCTTACGCTGAGTGAATTATAGAAGCTGCATATCCCAAACCCCACCTCGCTCCTTCTCTGTTTTCTTCCTCTCTCTCTGTGATTTCCCATCACACACGTTACCCTCCATCACACACGTTACCCTCCATCACACACGTTACCCTCCATCACACACGTTACCCTCCATCACACATGTTACCCTCCATCACACACGTTACCCATGTCTTGTGTGTGATGGAGAACCTGCACTAACCAGCATCAAGTCCTCCTGGTCTGATGTACAGAGAGGCTGACTGTCAGAGAGATGGAACCGAGGGAGAGAGGGAGAGGGAGAGGGAGAGGGAGAGGGAGAGGGAGGGAGAGGATGGAGAGGGAGAGAGAGGGAGGGAGAGGGAGAGGGAGAGGGGAGGGAGAGGGAGAGGGAGAGGGAGAGAGGGAGAGGGAGAGGGAGAGATGGAACCGAGGGAGAGAGGGAGAGGGAGAGGGAGAGGGAGGGAGGGAGGGCATGAATGAAATAGTGATAAATGAGATGACTAGTTGATCACTTCACACCGACCCAGGCAGCTACTAAAAGAGAGGTCGTATAGACCAGTCACAGTGACAATGGTGGTGTGACACTACACACATGACTCATGTGGATCACGTTACTAAATCAAATCAAATTTTATTTGTCACATACACATGGTTAGCAGATGTTAATGCGAGTGTTGAGTGTGAGGTTATTCTCCTGACACCACAATGCAGTAAGGGCCAACAAGTAATCTAACTCCCTGTAGGCAAAACTACTGTCTTATAATCAGCCTACCACTGATTGTGTGTCCGAACAAACTTATGATTGAGTTGGAGGGGTACGTGGCCAGCATACAGTAGATGGTGGGTGAACAGGTAGTACATAGGAGATGGTATGAACGCACAAAGTAAACAAAGTGCATGAGGATCAGCGGGGAGGAGATGATGCCTACCCTCACCACCACCTGGGGGCGGCCCGTCAGGAAGTCCAGTACCCAGTTGCACAGGGCGGGGTCGAGACCCAGGGTCTCGAGCTTGATGACGAGCTTGGAGGGTACTAATGGTGTTGAATGCCGAGCTGTAGTCGATGAACAGCATTCTCACATAGGTATTCCTCTTGTCCAGATGGGTTAGGGCAGTGTGCAGTGTGGTTGAGATTGCATCGTCTGTGGACCTATTTGGGCGGTAAGCAAATTGGAGTGGGTCTAGGGTGTCAGGTAGGGTGGAGGTGATATGGTCCTTGACTAGTCTCTCAAAGCACTTCATGATGACGGAAGTGAGTGCTACGGGGCGGCAGCCGTTCAGCTCAGTTACCCTAGCTTTCTTGGGAACAGGAACAATGGTGGCCCTCCTGAAGCATGTGGGAACAGCAGACCGGTATAGGGATTGATTGAATATGTCCGTAAACACACCGGCCAGCTGGTCTGCGCATGCTCTGATGGCGCGGCTGGGGATGCCGTCTGGGCCTGCAGCCTTGCGAGGGTTAACACGTTTAAATGTCTTACTCACCTCGGCTGCAGTGAAGGAGAGACCGCATGTTTTCGTTGCAGGCCGTGTCAGTGGCACTGTATTGTCCTCAAAGCGGGCAAAAAAGTTATTTAGTCTGCCTGGGAGCAAGACATCCTGGTCCGTGACTGGGCTGGGTTTCTTCTTGTAGTCCGTGATTGACTGTAGACCCTGCCACATGCCTCTTGTGTCTGAGCCGTTGAATTGAGATTCTACTTTGTCTCTGTACTGACGCTTAGCTTGTTTGATAGCCTTGCGGAGGGAATAGCTGCACTGTTTGTATTCGGTCATGTTACCAGACACCTTGCCCTGATTAAAAGCAGTGGTTCGCGCTTTCAGTTTCACTCGAATGCTGCCATCAATCCACGGTTTCTGGTTAGGGAATGTTTTTATCGTTGCTATGGGAACGACATCTTCAACGCACGTTCTAATGAACTCGCACACCGAATCAGCGTATTCGTCAATATTGTTATCTGACGCAATACGAAACATGTCCCAGTCCACGTGATTGAAGCAGTCTTGGAGTGTGGAGTCAGCTTGGTCGGACCAGCGTTGGACAGACCTCAGCGTGGGAGCCTCTTGTTTAAGTTTCTGTCTGTAGGCAGGGATCAACAAAATGGAGTCGTGGTCAGCTTTTCCGAAATGGGGGCGGGGCAGGGCCTTATATGCGTCGCGGAAGTTAGAGTAACAATGATCCAAGGTTTTACCACCCCTGGTTGCGCAATCGATATGCTACTATGGAGATGTGTGTGAGATCATATCCGGAATCCTTGGGATGTCCCTACCCCATTTGAAGTTAGTAAAGGGTAAGGTTGGGGTTAGGTAAGGGTTGTGGATATGGTTAGGGTAAGGTTTCAGGTCAGGGTTTAGGGTAGGGACATCTCAAGGATCCCAGACAGCACTGACCAATCATGTCAGCGTGTGTTCCTGTGCTTTTTATGACTTTTTATACCACAAATACTGTTTGTTTTCTGCTGAAATGGAACGCTTGTTAATTACACTCACGGTTTCTACTGTTTTCCACTGTTTCTACTGTTTTCCACTGTTTCTACTGTTTTCCACTGTTTCTACTGTCTCCACTGTTTCTACTGTCTCCACTGTTTCTACTGTCTCCACTGTTTCTACTGTTTTCCACTGTTTCTACTGTTTTCCACTGTTTCTACTGTTTTCCACTGTTTCTACTGTCTCCACTGTTTCTACTGTCTCCACGGTTTCTACTGTTTTCCATTGTTTCTACTGTTTCTACTGTTTCTACTGTTTTCCATTGTTTCTACTGTCTCCACGGTTTCTACTGTTTTCCATTGTTTCTACTGTCTCCACGGTTTCTACTGTTTTCTACTGTCTCCACTGTTTCTACTGTTTTCACTATTTCTACTATTTCTACTGTCTCCACTGTTTCTACTGTTTCTACTGTTTCTACTGTCTCCACTGTTTATACTGTTTTCACTATTTCTACTATTTCTACTGTCTCCACTGTTTCTACTGTTTCTACTGTTTCTACTGTCTCCACTGTTTCTACTGTTTCTACTGTCTCCACTGTTTATACTGTTTTCACTATTTCTACTATTTCTACTGTCTCCACTGTTTCTACTGTCTCCACTGTTTCTACTGTTTCTACTGTTTCTACTGTCTCCACTGTTTCTACTGTTTCTACTGTCTCCACTGTTTCTACTGTTTCTACTGTCTCCACTGTTTCTACTGTTTCTACTGTCTCCACTGTTTCTACTGTCTCCACTGTTTCTACTGTTTTCCACTGTTTCTACTGTTTCCACTGTTTCTACTGTTTTCCACTGTTTCTACTGTTTTCCACTGTTTCTACTGTCTCCACTGTTTCTACTGTCTCCACGGTTTCTACTGTTTTCTACTGTCTCCACTGTTTCTACTGTTTTCACTATTTCTACTATTTCTACTGTCTCCACTGTTTCTACTGTTTCTACTGTTTCTACTGTCTCCACTGTTTATACTGTTTTCACTATTTCTACTATTTCTACTGTCTCCACTGTTTCTACTGTTTCTACTGTTTCTACTGTCTCCACTGTTTCTACTGTTTCTACTGTTTCTACTGTCTCCACTGTTTATACTGTTTTCACTATTTCTACTATTTCTACTGTCTCCACTGTTTCTACTGTCTCCACTGTTTCTACTGTTTCTACTGTTTCTACTGTCTCCACTGTTTCTACTGTTTCTACTGTCTCCACTGTTTCTACTGTTTCTACTGTCTCCACTGTTTCTACTGTCTCTACTGTTTCTACTGTTTCTACTGTCTCCACTGTTTCTACTGTTTCTACTGTCTCCACTGTTTCTACTGTTTCTACTGTCTCTACTGTCTCCACTGTTTCTACTGTTTCTACTGTCTCCACTGTTTCTACTGTTTCTACTGTCTCCACTGTTTCTACTGTTTCTACTGTCTCCACTGTTTCTACTGTTTCTACTGTTTCTACTGTTTTCACTGTTTCTACTGTTTCTACTATCTCCACTGTTAAACTGTTTCTACTGTTTCTACTGTCTCCACTGTTTCTACTGTTTCTACTGTCTCCACTGTTTCTACTGTTTCTACTGTTTCTACTGTCTCTACTGTCTCCACTGTTTCTACTGTTTCTACTGTCTCCACTGTGTCCACTGTTTCTTCTCCTTTTCTAATTCTCTCTCTTTCTCTTTCTTGTCCTCTTCCCTCTCTCCTTAGTATCTTGTCGGCGGTTGGCTCCGAATTTGACCTGCGGACACTGAGAGCAGTCAGGGTTCTGCGACCACTTAAGTTGGTGTCAGGGATTCCCAGTAAGTATTGGGACCCCTATGGACATCACTCACTCTGTCTCCTCTCTTTTCTCTGCTCTCTCTTGCTTTCTCTCTGTCCATCCCCTCCCACTCTATCTCAATCCTCTCCTCTCTCTCTCTCTCTCTTCCTCCCCCTCTCCCCCCTCTCTCTTTCTATATTCATCTCTGACCATCTGCACTGTGTCCTCCAGGCCTGCAGGTGGTACTCAAGTCCATCATGAAGGCTATGATCCCCCTGCTGCAGATCGGACTGCTTCTCTTTGTGGCCATTCTGATGTTCGCCATCATCGGCCTTGAGTTCTATATGGGAAAGTTCCACACCACCTGTTTCGACATCGCCACTGGTAATGTCCATAGGCCTTGTCTTTAATCAACTACTAGCGACCAAGCACCTACTCATAGACCCCGAAGACTGGTCTTTAATCAACTACTAGTGACCATGCACCTACTCCTAGACCCCCAAGACTGGTCTTTAATCAACTACTAGTGACCATGCACCTACTCCTAGACCCCGAAGACTGGTCTTTAATCAACTACTATCGACCATGCACCTACTCCTAGACCCCCAAGACTGGTCTTTAATCAACTACTATCGACCATGCACCTACTCCTAGACCCCCAAGACTTGTCTTTAATCAACTACTAGCAACCTACTGTAGCACCTCTACCCCTAGACCCCCAAGTCATGTATTAAATTAACTCCTAGTGACCGAGCACCGACTCCTAGACCCTCAAGTCCTGTCTTAAATAAACTTATAATGACCTAACACCTACCCTTAGATCCAAATAAAGTAATTGCACTGACTCCTAGACCAACAGGCCCAGTCCCAACTCAACCCCTAGACACTTCCCTGGACCAACAAGCCCAGTCCCAACTCAACCCCTAGACACTTCCCTGGACCAACAGGCCCAGTCCCAACTCAACCCCTAGACACTTCCCTGGACCCACAGGCCCAGTCCCAACTCAACCACTAGACACTACCCTAGACCCACAGGCCCAGTCCTAACTCAACCCCTACCCCTAGACACTTCCCTAGGCCCACAGGCACAGTCCTAACTCAACCCCTAGACCCACAGGCCCAGTCCCAACTCATCCCCTAGACCCAAAGGGCCCAGTCCCAACTCATCCCCTAGACCCAAAGGGCCCAGTCCCAACTCAACCCCTAGACCCAAAGGGCCCAGTCCCAACTCATCCCCTACCCCTAGACACTTTCCTAGACCCACAGGCCCAGTCCCAACTCAACCCCTACCCCTATACACTTTCCTCGATCCAAAGGGCCCAGTCCCAACTCAACCCCTAGACCCAAAGGGCCCAGTCCCAACTCAACCCCTACCCCCAGACACTTCCCTAGACCCAAAGGGCCCAGTCCCAACTCAACCACTAGACCCACAGGCCCAGTCCCAACACAACCCCTAGACCCACAGGCCCAGTCCCAACTCAACCCCTAGACCTAGACCCAAAGGGCCCAGTCCCAACTCAACCCCTAGCCCCAGACACTTCCCTAGGCCCAAAGGGCCCAGTCCCAACTCAACCCCTAGACCCAAAGGGCCCAGTCCCAACTCAACCCCTAGACCCAAAGGGTCCAGTCCCATCTCAACCCCTAGACCCAAAGGGCCCAGTCCCAACTCAACCCCTAGACCCAAAGGGCCCAGTCCCAACTCAACCCCTAGACCCAAAGGGCCCAGTCCCAACTCAACCCCTAGACCCAAAGGGCCCAGTCCCAACTCAACCCCTAGACCCAAAGGGCCCAGTCCCAACTCAACCCCTAGACCCAAAGGGCCCAGTCCCAACTCAACCCCTAGCCCCAAAGGGCCCAGTCCCAACTCAACCCCTAGACCCAAAGGGCCCAGTCCCAACTCAACCCCTAGACCCAAAGGGCCCAGTCCCAACTCAACCCCTAGACCCAAAGGGCCCAGTCCCAACTCAACCCCTAGACCCAAAGGGCCCAGTCCCATCTCAACCCCTAGACCCAAAGGGCCCAGTCCCAACTCAACCCCTAGACCCAAAGGGCCCAGTCCCAACTCAACCCCTAGACCCAAAGGGCCCAGTCCCAACTCAACCCCTAGACCCAAAGGGCCCAGTCCCAACTCAACCCCTAGACCCAAAGGGCCCAGTCCCAACTCAACCCCTAGACCCAAAGGGCCCAGTCCCAACTCAACCCCTAGACCCAAAGGGCCCAGTCCAGACCCAAAGGGCCCAGTCCCAACTCAACCCCTAGACCCAAAGGGCCCAGTCCCAACTCAACCCCTAGACCCAAAGGGCCCAGTCCCAACTCAACCCCTAGACCCAAAGGGCCCAGTCCCAACTCAACCCCTAGACCCAAAGGGCCCAGTCCCAACTCAACCCCTAGACCCAAAGGGCCCAGTCCCAACTCAACCCCTAGACCCAAAGGGCCCAGTCCCAACTCAACCCCTAGACCCAAAGGGCCCAGTCCCAACTCAACCCCTTGCCCAGTCCCAACTCAACCCCTAGACCCAAAGGGCCCAGTCCCAACTTTTCCCCTGACCCAAAGGGCCCAGTCCCAACTCAACCCCTAGACCCAAAGGGCCCAGTCCCAACTCAACCCCTAGACCCAAAGGGCCCAGTCCCAACTCAACCCCTAGACCCAAAGGGCCCAGTCCCAACTCAACCCCTAGACCCAAAGGGCCCAGTCCCAACTCAACCCCTAGACCCTTCCAGTCCCAACTCAACCCCTAGACCCAAAGGGCCCAGTCCCAACTCAACCCCTAGACCCAAAGGGCCCAGTCCCAACTCAACCCCTAGACCCAAAGGGCCCAGTCCCAACTCAACCACTAGACCCCAGGCCCAGTCCCAACACAACCCCTAGATCAGGCCCAGTCCCACTCAACCCCTACACTTCCCCCAAAGGGCCCAGTCCCAATGGGACCAGACCCAAAGGGCCCAGTCCCAACTCAACCCCTGCCCCAGACACTTCCCAGGCCCAAAGGGTTATGGGTCCCAACTCAATCCCTAGACCCAAAGGGCCCAGTCATTCCCCTAGACCCAAAGGGTCCTGTCCCATTCAAATAGACCCAAAGGGCCCAGTCCCAACTCAACCCCTAGACCCAAGGGAGTCCCAACTCAACCCCTAGACCCAAAGGGCCCAGTCCCAAATCAACCCCTAGACCCAAAGGGCCCAGTCCCAACTCAACCCCTAGACCCAAAGGGCCCAGTCCCAACTCAACCCCTAGACCCAAAGGGCCCAGTCCCAACTCAACCCCTAGACCCAAAGGGCCCAGTCCCAACTCAACCCCTAGCCCCAAAGGGACCAGTCCCAACTCAACCCCTAGACCCAAAGGGCCCAGTCCCAACTCAACCCCTAGACCCAAATCAGTCCCTACTCAGTGTGGGCAGTCCCCTACCCTAGACCCAAAGGGACTGGTCTTTATCTCAACCCTACCCAAAGGGAGTCCCAACATGCACCTAAAGGGCCCAGTCCCAACTCAACCCCTAGACAAAGGGCCCAGTCTTTAATCAACCCCTAGACCCACTAGGGCCCAGTCCCACTCAACCCCTAGACCCAAAGGACCCAGTCCCAACTCAACCCCTAGACTCCCAAGGGCCCAGTCCCAACTCAACCCCTAGACCCAAAGGGACAGTCCCAACTCAACCCCTAGACCCAAAGTGGCCCAGTCCCAACTCAACCCCTAGACCCCAAGGGTCATGTGTGTAACCCCTAGACCCAAAGGGCCCAGTCCAACTCAACCCCTAGACCCAAAGGGCCCAGTCCCAACTCAACCCCTAGACCCAAAGGGCCCAGTCCCAACTCAACCCTTAGACCCAAAGGGCCCAGTCCCAACTCAACCCCTAGACCCAAAGGGCCCAGTCCCAACTCAACCCCTAGACCCAAAGGGCCCAGGACTAGACCCAAACAGGCCCAGTCCCAACTCAACCCCTAGACCCAAAGGGCCCAGTCCCAACTCAACCCCTAGACCCAACAGGGCCCAGTCCCAACTCAACCCCTAGACCCACAGTCCCAACCTGGACCCACAGGGCCCAGTCCCAACTCAACCCCTAGACCCAAAGGGCCCAGTCCCAACTCAACCCCTGTGTTTGGGGGCCCAGTCCCAACTCAACCCCAAGACCCTTCCCTAGTCCCAACTCAACCCCTAGACCCAAAGGGCCCAGTCCCAACTCAACCCCTAGACCCAAAGGGCCCAGTCCCAACTCAACCCCTAGACCCACAGGGCCCAGTCCCAACTCAACCCCTAGCCCCACCCAAAGGGCCCAGTCCCAACTCATCCCCTAGACCCAAAGGGCCCAGTCCCAACTCAACCCCTAGACCCAAAGGGCCCAGTCCCAACTCAACCCCTAGCCCCAAAGGGCCCAGTCCCAACTCAACCCCTAGACCCAAAGGGCCCAGTCCCAACTCAACCCCTAGACCCAAAGGGCCCAGTCCCAACTCAACCCCTAGACCCAAAGGGCCCAGTCCCAACTCAACCCCTAGACCCAAAGGGCCCAGTCCCAACTCAACCCCTAGACCCAAAGGGCCCAGTCCCAACTCAACCCCTACCCCCAGTGTGCCCTAGACCCAAGGGCCCAGTCCCAACTCAACCCCTAGACCCAAAGGGCCCAGTCCCATCTCAACCCCTAGACCCAAGGGCCCAGTCCCAACTCAACCCCTAGCCCCAAAGGGCCCAGTCCCAACTCAACCCCTAGACCCAAAGGGCCCAGTCCCAACTCAACCCCTAGCCCCAAAGGGCCCAGTCCCAACTCAACCCCTAGCCCCAAAGGGCCCAGTCCCAACTCAACCCCTAGACCCAAAGGGCCCAGTCCCAACTCAACCCCTAGACCCAAAGGGCCCAGTCCCAACTCAACCCCTAGACCCAAAGGGCCCAGTCCCAACTCAACCCCTAGACCCAAAGGGCCCAGTCCCAACTCAACCCCTAGACCCAAAGGGCCCAGTCCCATCTCAACCCCTAGACCCAAAGGGCCCAGTCCCAACTCAACCCCTAGACCCAAAGGGCCCAGTCCCAACTCAACCCCTAGACCCAAAGGGCCCAGTCCCATCTCAACCCCTAGACCCAAAGGGCCCAGTCCCAACTCAACCCCTAGACCCAAAGGGCCCAGTCCCAACTCAACCCCTAGACCCAAAGGGCCCAGTCCCAACTCAACCCCTAGACCCAAAGGGCCCAGTCCCAACTCAACCCCTAGACCCAAAGGGCCCAGTCCCAACTCAACCCCTAGACCCAAAGGGCCCAGTCCCAACTCAACCCCTAGACCCAAAGGGCCCAGTCCCAACTCAACCCCTAGCCCCAAAGGGCCCAGTCCCAACTCAACCCCTAGACCCAAAGGGCCCAGTCCCAACTCAACCCCTAGACCCAAAGGGCCCAGTCCCAACTCAACCCCTAGACCCAAAGGGCCCAGTCCCAACTCAACCCCTAGACCCAAAGGGCCCAGTCCCAACTCAACCCCTAGACCCAAAGGGCCCACTCAACCCCTAGACCCAAAGGGCCCAGTCCCAACTCAACCCCTAGACCCAAAGGGCCCAGTCCCAACTCAACCCCTAGACCCAAAGGGCCCAGTCCCAACTCAACCCCTAGACCCAAAGGGCCCAGTCCCAACTCAACCCCTAGCCCCAAAGGGCCCAGTCCCAACTCAACCCCTAGCCCCAAAGGGCCCAGTCCCAACTCAACCCCTAGCCCCAGACAGTAGAAGGAAGACATTGAGACACAGCCCATCTTGTATCCCTTCAATAATTTTACTGGACCACCACTTCACTGTTTTCTTATGCTGATTTCAACTCTAATCAATCTCATCTCCCTCTCCCTCACTTTTTCCCCTTCTCTCTCGCTCCCCTTCTTCTCTCTCCCCCTCCCCTCTCTTTCCCTCTCCTCTATAGATGAGATTTATGATGAGTTGCCATGCGGTACAGAGTTACCGTCCAGATTGTGTCCTAATGGGACCACGTGTAAAGGCTATTGGCTGGGGCCCAACTATGGGATCACCCAATTCGACAACATTCTCTTTGCTGTCCTCACTGTATTCCAATGTATCACCATGGAGGGTTGGACCGATATGTTATACTATGTGAGTATACAGGGCTGTGTGTGGGGTGGAAGTGTGTGTGTGGGGAGATGGACTGTGTGTGTGTGTGTGTGTGTGTGTGTGTGTGTGTGTGTGTGTGTGTGTGTGTGGTGAGTGTGGACTGTGTGTGTGTGTGTGTGTTTGGGGGTGTGTGTGTGTGTGTGTGTGTGTGTGTGTGTGTGTGTGTGTGTGTGTGGGGAGATGGACTGTGTGTGTGTGTGTGTTGGGGGGTTGAAGTGTGTGTGTGTGTGTGGGGGGAGATGGACTGTGTGTGTGTGTGCGTGTTTGGGGGTTGAAGTGTGTGTGTGTGTGTGGGGGGGAGATGGACTGTGTGTGTGTGTGTGTGTTTGGGGGGTTAAAGTGTGTGTGTGTGTGGGGAGATGGACTGTGTGGGGGTTGTGTGTGTGTGTGGGGGAGATGACTGTGTGTGTGTGTGTTTGTGTGTGTGTGTGTGGGGAGATGGTGTGTGTGTGTGTGTGTGTGTGTGTGTGTGTGTGTGTGTGTGTGTGTGTGTGTGTGTGTGTGTGTGATAAGTGTGTGTGTGTGTGGGGAGATGGAATGTGTGTGTGTGTGTGTTTGGGGGTTGAAGTGTGTGTGTGTGTGTGTGTGGGGAGATGGACTGTGTGTGTGTGTGTGTGTGTGTGTGTGTGTGTGTGTGTGTGTGGGGAGATGGACTGTGTGTGTGCATGTTTGGGGGTTGAAGTGTGTGTGTGTTCACTGTCCTTCCAGTATATCACCATGGAGGGATGGGTGGACATGTTATGCTATGTGCTGTAAGGGAATCCATTGTAAATACTAATCCTTGTATAAATGTACAGCACAGGGAACACTATGGTCTGCTAATGTAATACCGATTTCCACACAATGTATTATTCATTGGCAACACATCTAGACAATGTATAATTTATAGTCCACATCATATTCTATTCCATGCCTTACAAATGTTTGGGAAAGCACACGCTAGTGTGATGTAAGAAGTATGGAAATGGGCAGGACTGGTATCTGTGGAATGGAACCATTTTTAGATGCAAGTTTAATACATTCTTCAGCTCTGTTTGTTTGATCTGTCTGTCTGACTAACATCCTGTCTGTCTGTCTGTCTGTCTGTCTGTCTGTCTGTCTGTCTGTCTGTCTGTCTGTCTGTCTGACTAACGTCCTGTCTGTCTGTCTGACTAACGTCCTGTCTGTCTGTCTGACTAACGTCCTGTCTGTCTGTTTGTCTGTTTGTCTGTCTGATTAACCTGTCTGTCTATCTGACTAACCTCCTGTCTGTATGTCTGTCTGTCTGACTAACTTCCTGTCTGTCTATCTGTCTGTCTCACCAGAGTAATGATGTCTGTCTGTCTAACCAGAGCAATAATGTCTGTCTGTCTCACCAGAGTAATGATGTCTATCTGTCTCACCAGAGTAATGATGTCTGTCTGTCTCACCAGAGTAATAATGTCTGTCTGTCTCACCAGAGTAATGATGTCTGTCTGTCTCACCAGAGTAATGATGTCTGTCTGTCTCACCAGAGTAATGATGTCTGTCTGTCTCACCAGAGTAATAATGTCTGTCTGTCTCACCAGAGTAATAATGTCTGTCTGTCTCACCAGAGTAATGATGTCTGTCTGTCTCACCAGAGTAATAATGTCTGTCTGTCTCACCAGAGTAATAATGTCTGTCTGTCTCACCAGAGTAATAATGTCTGTCTGTCTCACCAGAGTAATGATGTCTGTCTGTCTCACCAGAGTAATAATGTCTGTCTGTCTCACCAGAGTAATAATGTCTGTCTGTCTCACCAGAGTAATAATGTCTGTCTGTCTCACCAGAGTAATGTCTGTCTGTCTCACCAGAGTAATAATGTCTGTCTGTCTCACCAGAGTAATGATGTCTGTCTGTCTCACCAGAGTAATAATGTCTGTCTGTCTCACCAGAGTAATAATGTCTGTCTGTCTCACCAGAGTAATAATGTCTGTCTGTCTCACCAGAGTAATAATGTAGAGGGAAGTGCCTGGAACTGGATGTACTACATCCCCCTCATCATCATCGGGTCCTTCTTCATGTTAAATCTGGTGCTGGGCGTCCTCTCAGGGTACGTACATACGCATGTTTAACTGATCCATTCACAACTTTCCTTCCTCAATACTCCCTCCTCCACCCCTCTCTAAACACAGTCTCTCATGTCCTAGATTGACGGTTCTCTAGTTATCCTTTGAGTCTTTAAGAGTTATCCTAAGAGTCTTTAAGAGTTATCCTAAGAGTCCACCAGTTTAAACTGTAAGGCCAAAAATAATTGTGTATTTTGTTGATATTTCAAGGGGTCTTACAATTGAAAATCAAATAGCTAAATGATCCTTGGTATGACCTTCTTAAAACAATTCCATATAGCTTAGTAGAACCCACTACACGGCTTAGACAGGGCTTAAGAGTTATCCCAGTAGTCTGTAAGAATTATCCCAATAGTCTTTAAGAATTATCCAAATAGTCTTTAAGAATGATCCCAATAGTCTGTAAGAGTTATCCCAATAGTCTTTAAGAATTATCCCAATAGTCTGTAAGAGTTATCCCAATAGTCTTTAATAATTATCCCAATAGTCTTTAAGAATTATCCAAATAGTCTTTAAGAATTATCCCAATTGTCTCTAAGAGTTATGCTGTGAGGCAATAAGAATGATCCCAATAGTCTTTAAGAATTATCCTGAGATTCTTTAAGAAATGTCCCAATAGTCTTTAAGAATTATCCTGAGATTCTTTAAGAAATGTCCCAATAGTCTTTACGAGTTATCCCAATAGTCTTTAAGAATTATCCTGAGATTCTTTAAGAAATGTCCCAATAGTCTTTACGAGTTATCCCAATAGTCTTTAAGAATTATCCTGAGATTCTTTAAGAAGTGTCCCAATAGTCTTTAAGAGTTATCACAATAGTCTTTAAGAGTTATCCCAATAGTCTTTAAGAATTATCCCAATAGTCTTTAAGAATTATCCTGAGATTCTTTAAGAGTTATCCTGAGATTCTTTAAGAAATGTCCCAATAGTCTTTACGAGTTATCCCAATAGTCTTTAAGAGTTATCCTGAGATTCTTTAAGAAATGTCCCAATAGTCTTTAAGAATTATCCTGAGATTCTTTAAGAAATGTCCCAAAAGTCTTTAAGAGTTATCCTGAGATTCTTTAAGAAATGTCCCAATAGTCTTTAAGAGTTATCCCAATAGTCTTTAAGAGTTATCCTGAGATTCTTTAAGAAATGTCCCAATAGTCTTTAAGAGTTATCCTGAGATTGTTTAAGAGTTATCCTGAGATTCTTTAAGAGTTATCCTGAGATTCTTTAAGAAATGTCCCAATAGTCTTTAAGAGTTATCCTGAGATTCTTTAAGAGTTATCCTAATAGTCTTTAAGAGTTATCCCAATAGTCTTTAAGAGTTATCCCAATAGTCTTTAAGAGTTATCCTGAGATTCTTTAAGACATGTCCCAATAGTCTTTAAGAGTTATCCTGAGATTCTTTAAGAAATGTCCCAATAGTCTTTAAGAGTTATCCTGAGATTCTTTAAGAAATGTCCCAACTCTGTAACAGAGAAGTATTAAACCGTTATACTACATCTGTAACAGTGTGAAACACTTATCCTGACAGATATCCTAAGTGTATAGAATGGTCTTTAACACATATAAACACGACTTCACATCTCCTAGATTGACGTTTTTCAAAGAGTGACCTAAGAGTATTTTAACACTAATCCTAAATCTGTAACATCAACCCTATTCAGCTGAGCTCAGGGCGATGTTATTCAATTATTCCATTATGATGATGTGATTATCAGGCGTTTCTTCGAGAGGAGTCTTTGTGTTGGTTAACCTGCTCATCTGACAGGCATTTTCAACGGAGCTCACCCCTCAATCCCCTCACACTGACTGAACTCTGCTAATCTGGGTTCGCCCCAAATCCACTGACGCACAGCGGACGGGAAGACAAACAGTAGAGACACACACACACAGTAGAGACACACACACACACAGTAGAGACACACACACACACACAGTAGAGACACACACACACAGTAGAGACACACACACACACACACACACACACACACACACACACACACACACACACACACACACACACACACACACACACACACACACACACACACAGAGACACACACACACACACACAGTAGACACACACACACACACACAGTAGAGACACACACACACAGTAGAGACACACACACACACACACA
>NC_068430.1:75153523-75161023 GCF_023373465.1 Oncorhynchus keta
CTGGTACCGAGTCAACGTGCGGGGGTACAGGTTCGTCCAGGTCATTTGTAAAGTAACACAGGGGGTTCTGGTACCGAGTCAACGTGCGGGGGTACAGGTTAGTCCAGGTCATTTGTAAAGTAACACAGGGGGTTCTGGTACCGAGTCAACGTGCGGGGGTACAGGTTAGTCCAGGTCATTTGTAAAGTAACACAGGGGGTTCTGGTACCGAGTCAACGTGCGGGGGTACAGGTTAGTCCAGGTCATTTGTAAAGTAACACAGGGGGTTCTGGTACCGAGTCAACGTGCGGGGGTACAGGTTAGTCCAGGTCATTTGTAAAGTAACACAGGGGGTTCTGGTACCGAGTCAACGTGCGGGGGTACAGGTTAGTCCAGGTCATTTGTAAAGTAACACAGGGGGTTCTGGTACCGAGTCAACGTGCGGGGGTACAGGTTAGTCCAGGTCATTTGTAAAGTAACACAGGAGGTTCCGGTACCGAGTCAACGTGCGGGGGTACAGGTTAGTCCAGGTCATTTGTAAAGTAACACAGGGGGTTCTGGTACCGAGTCAACGTGCGGGGGTACAGGTTAGTCCAGGTCATTTGTAAAGTAACACAGGGGGTTCTGGTACCGAGTCAACGTGCGGGGGTACAGGTTAGTCCAGGTCATTTGTAATGTGACTATGCATAGATAATAAACAGAGAGTAGCAGCAGTGTAAATACAAAGGGGGGGTTCAATGTAAATAGTCCGGTAGCCACTTGATTAGCTGTTCAGCAGTCTTATGGCTTGGGGGTAGAAGCTGTTAAGGAGCCTTTTGGTCCCAGACTTGGTGCTCCGGTACTGCTTGCCGTGCGCTCGAAGAGAGAACAGTCTATGACTGGGGTGGCTGGGGTCTTTGACAATTTTTGGGGCTTTCCTCTGACACTGCCTAGTATAGAGGTCCTGGATGTCAGGAAGCTTGGCCCCAGTGATGTACTGGGCCGTACGCACTACCCTCTGTAGCGCCTTACGGTCAGATGCCGAGCAGTTGCCGTACCAGGCGGTGATGCAACCAGTCAGGATGTTCTCGATGGTGGAGCTGTAGAACGTTTTGAGGATCTGGAGACCCATGCCAAGTCTTTTCTCCTGAGGGGGAAAAGGTGTTGTCGTGCCTCTTTGGTGTGTTTGGACCATGTTAGTTTGTTGGTGATGTGGACACCAAGGAACTCTCGACCCGCTCCACTACAGCATCGCATTGGATTATGGTGGTAAATAGACGGCTACGAATAATATAGATGAGAAATATCTTGGTAGATAGTGTGGTCTACAGCTTATCATGAGGTATTCAACCTAAGGCGAGCAATACCTTGAGACTTCTTTTATATTAGACATCGCGCACCAGCAGTTATTGGCAAATAGATACACACCCCTGCCCCTTGTCTTGCCAGACGTAGCTGCTCTGTCCTGCCAAAACACGGAGAAGCCAGCCAGCTCTATATTATCCTTGTCTTTGTTCAGCCAAGTCTCGGTGAAACATAAGATATGACAGTTTTTAATATCTCGTTGGTAGGAAAGTCTTAATCATAGACCGTACAGTTTGTTTTCCAATGATGTGGGCCAATAACACGGAGGGTAGTGGTGGTTTAACTACTAGTCTGCGAATTCTTACAAGGCACCCAGCCCCCCCCCCCATTCTTACAAGGCGCCCAGCCCCCCCCAATTCTTACAAGGCACCCAGTCCCCCCTTTTTCTCCATCTTTTCTTCACGCTGATGATGGGGATTTGTCCAGTTCGAGGTGAGTAATACGCTGTTCTGATGTCCAGAAGCTCTTTTCGGTCATAAGAGACGGTAGCAGCAACGTTATGTACCAAATGAGTTACACGAAAAAACAAACTAAATAGCACAGTTGGTTGGGAGCCTGTAAAACGGAGCAAGGTTATTTTTATTTGTCAAATGGCAGCCAAGCATCGATTATCATGTCACCAGAATAAGACCCTCAATATTTATTGGAAAGGAAGCTCATCACGTTGCACTTTCACCACAGAACGGCTCATAATAATGGCCGGAAAGGAGGAGATGACTTTCACCACAGAACGGCTCATAATAATGGCCGGAAAGGAGGAGATGACTTTCACCACAGAACGGCTCATAATAATGGCCGGAAAGGAGGAGATGACTTTCACCACAGAACGGCTCATAATAATGGCCGGAAAGGAGGAGATGACTTTCACCACAGAACGGCTCATAATAATGGCCGGAAAGGAGGAGATGACTTTCACCACAGAACGGCTCATAATAATGGCCGGAAAGGAGGAGATGACTTTCACCACAGAACGGCTCATAATAATGGCCGGAAAGGAGGAGATGGAATGGCAATGGAAACCATGTGTTGGATGTATTTGTTACCATTCCACGAATTATAATAATATATAATAATATATGCCATTTAGCAGACGCTTTTATCCAAAGCGACTTACAGTCAGTCATGTGTGCATACATTCTACGTATGGGTGGTCCCAGGGATCGAACCCACTACCCTGGCGTTACAAGCGCCATGCTCTACCAACTGAGCTACAGAAGGACCACTATTCCGCTCCAGTCACTAAAACGAGCCCGTCCTCCCTAATGAAGGTGCTACCAACCTCCTGTGACTTTCCCAACATTGTCTTTCCATCTGGAGCCTAATAAACTGTGTGCTTTCCTGACGAGTCGTAGTGGGTGGACCACACAGCATGTCATCGCGGGACTCCAAGTTTACGATATGATGGTTATTGGATCAATATTTGCGCACAAAAGGGTTTCCGCCACAATTTCTCGCATAATTCATTTTACTGACACAAAAAGATCCCACCTCGTCTTGCGTATTTTCTTTTGCCGACATTTGGAAAGTTTGGCGAAGAATGTTTCGGTTTCCATCAGGCCATAAAAAGGTTGGATGGAAACCTTGTTTGTGATACCGAGAGAGAGAATGAGTATGTCAGAAAGAGAGAGAGAGATTGGAACATTCTATCTTTCTATATCCTCCAGGTACCGTCAAGACCAAGAACAAGAAAGAGCTTCTGAATCCAGAGGAGGGGGAAGACGGTGGAGCTAATGGTTTTTATTACACAATTATTCATAACTTCGTAATAATATCATGAAGAAGCTTTACAGTGTAAAACAGGGATCAGGCAACTGGTGACCCAGGGACCCCCATCATACGTTAGCAATTACAGTGTAAAACAGGGACCAGGCAACTGGTGACCCAGGGACCCCCATCATACGTTAGCAATTACAGTGTAAAACAGGGATCAGGCAACTGGTGACCCAGGGACCCCCATCATACGTTAGCAATTACAGTGTAAAACAGGGACCAGGCAACTGGTGACCCAGGGACCCCCATCATACGTTAGCAATTACAGTGTAAAACAGGGACCAGGCAACTGGTGACCCAGGGACCCCCATCATACATTAGCAATTACAGTGTAAAACAGGGACCAGGCAACTGGTGACCCAGGGACCCCCATCATACGTTAGCAATTACAGTGTAAAACAGGGACCAGGCAACTGGTGACCCAGAGACCCCCATCATACGTTAGCAATTACAGTGTAAAACAGGGACCAGGCAACTGGTGACCCAGGGACCCCATCATACATTAGCAATTACAGTGTAAAACAGGGACCAGGCAACTGGTGACCCAGGGACCCCCATCATACATTAGCAATTACAGTGTAAAACAGGGACCAGGCAACTGGTGACCCAGGGACCCCATCATACATTAGCAATTACAGTGTAAAACAGGGACCAGGCAACTGGTGACCCAGGGACCCCCATCATACGTTAGCAATTACAGTGTAAAACAGGGACCAGGCAACTGGTGACCCAGGGACCCCATCATACGTTAGCAATTACAGTGTAAAACAGGGACCAGGCAACTGGTGACCCAGGGACCCCCATCATACGTTAGCAATTACAGAGTAAAACAGGGACCAGGCAACTAGTGACCCAGAGACCCCCATCATACGTTAGCAATTACAGTGTAAAACAGGGACCAGGCAACTGGTGACCCAGAGACCCCCATCATACGTTAGCAATTACAGTGTAAAACAGGGACCAGGCAACTGGTGACCCAGGGACCCCCATCATACATTAGCAATTACAGTGTAAAACAGGGACCAGGCAACTGGTGACCCAGGGACCCCCATCATACGTTAGCAATTACAGTGTAAAACAGGGACCAGGCAACTGGTGACCCAGGGACCCTCATCATACGTTAGCAATTACAGTGTAAAACAGGGACCAGGCAACTGGTGACCCAGAGACCCCCATCATACGTTAGCAATTACAGTGTAAAACAGGGACCAGGCAACTGGTGACCCAGGGACCCCCATCATACGTTAGCAATTACAGTGTAAAACAGGGACCAGGCAACTGGTGACCCAGGGACCCCCATCATACGTTAGCAATTACAGTGTAAAACAGGGACCAGGCAACTGGTGACCCAGGGACCCCCATCATACGTTAGCAATTACAGTGTAAAACAGGGACCAGGCAACTGGTGACCCAGGGACCCCCATCATACATTAGCAATTACAGTGTAAAACAGGGACCAGGCAACTGGTGACCCAGGGACCCCCATCATACGTTAGCAATTACAGTGTAAAACAGGGACCAGGCAACTGGTGACCCAGGGACCCCCATCATACGTTAGCAATTACAGTGTAAAACAGGGAACAGGCAACTGGTGACCCAGAGACCCCCATCATACGTTAGCAATTACAGTGTAAAACAGGGACCAGGCAACTGGTGACCCAGGGACCCCCATCATACGTTAGCAATTACAGTGTAAAACAGGGACCAGGCAACTGGTGACCCAGGGACCCCCATCATACGTTAGCAATTACAGTGTAAAACAGGGACCAGGCAACTGGTGACCCAGAGACCCCCATCATACGTTAGCAATTACAGTGTAAAACAGGGACCAGGCAACTGGTGACCCAGGGACCCCCATCATACGTTAGCAATTACAGTGTAAAACAGGGATCAGGCAACTAGTGACCCAGGGACCCCCATCATACGTTAGCAATTACAGTGTAAAACAGGGACCAGGCAACTAGTGACCCAGGGACCCCCATCATACGTTAGCAATTACAGTGTAAAACAGGGACCAGGCAACTAGTGACCCAGGGACCCCATCATACGTTAGCAATTAGCAGTACAGTGTAAAACAGGGACCAGGCAACTGGTGACCCAGGGACCCCCATCATACATTAGCAATTACAGTGTAAAACAGGGACCAGGCAACTGGTGACCCAGGGACCCCCATCATACGTTAGCAATTACAGTGTAAAACAGGGACCAGGCAACTGGTGACCCAGGGACCCCCATCATACGTTAGCAATTACAGTGTAAAACAGGGACCAGGCAACTGGTGACCCAGAGACCCCCATCATACGTTAGCAATTACAGTGTAAAACAGGGACCAGGCAACTGGTGACCCAGGGACCCCCATCATACGTTAGCAATTACAGTGTAAAACAGGGACCAGGCAACTGGTGACCCAGGGACCCCCATCATACGTTAGCAATTACAGTGTAAAACAGGGACCAGGCAACTGGTGACCCAGGGACCCCCATCATACGTTAGCAATTACAGTGTAAAACAGGGACCAGGCAACTGGTGACCCAGGGACCCCATCATACATTAGCAATTACAGTGTAAAACAGGGACCAGGCAACTGGTGACCCAGGGACCCCCATCATACAGTGTTAGGCAATTACAGTGTAAAACAGGGACCAGGCAACTGGTGACCCAGAGACCCCATCATACGTTAGCAATTACAGTGTAAAACAGGGATCAGGCAACTAGTGACCCAGGGACCCCCATCATACGTTAGCAATTACAGTGTAAAACAGGGACCAGGCAACTAGTGACCCAGGGACCCCCATCATACGTTAGCAATTACAGTGTAAAACAGGGACCAGGCAACTAGTGACCCAGGGACCCCCATCATACGTTAGCAATTACAGTGTAAAACAGGGACCAGGCAACTGGTGACCCAGGGACCCCCATCATACATTAGCAATTACAGTGTAAAACAGGGACCAGGCAACTGGTGACCCAGGGACCCCCATCATACGTTAGCAATTACAGTGTAAAACAGGGACCAGGCAACTGGTGACCCAGGGACCCCCATCATACATTAGCAATTACAGTGTAAAACAGGGACCAGGCAACTGGTGACCCAGGGACCCCCATCATACGTTAGCAATTACAGTGTAAAACAGGGACCAGGCAACTGGTGACCCAGGGACCCCCATCATACATTAGCAATTACAGTGTAAAACAGGGACCAGGCAACTGGTGACCCAGGGACCCCCATCATACGTTAGCAATTACAGTGTAAAACAGGGACCAGGCAACTGGTGACCCAGGGACCCCCATCATACATTAGCAATTACAGTGTAAAACAGGGACCGTGCAACTGGTGACCCAGGGACCCCCATCATACATTAGCAATTACAGTGTAAAACAGGGATCTTCAACCTTTTCTTGCTCAGGCGCCCCCTCCCAGGCAACTGGTGACCCAGGGACCCCCTCCCAGGCAACTGGTGACCCAGGGACCCCATCATACATTAGCAATTACAGTGTAAAACAGGGACCAGGCAACTGGTGACCCAGGGACCCCCATCATACGTTAGCAATTACAGTGTAAAACAGGGACCAGGCAACTGGTGACCCAGGGACCCCCATCATACGTTAGCAATTACAGTGTAAAACAGGGACCAGGCAACTGGTGACCCAGGGACCCCCATCATACATTAGCAATTACAGTGTAAAACAGGGACCGTGCAACTGGTGACCCAGGGACCCCCATCATACATTAGCAATTACAGTGTAAAACAGGGATCTTCAACCTTTTCTTGCTCAGGCGCCCCCTCCCAGGCAACTGGTGACCCAGAGACCCCCATCATACGGGCTATTTTAAAGTCTATGTCAGAGACTCCAGTCATTTACTCAATGTTAGGAGTTGAGAAATTAGAAAGAAGATATTCTAATATTTTCCTACTGTAGGTATGTCAATCAAAATGTGTTTATTCTGTTGTTGATCCTACTGTAGGTATGTCAATCAAAATGTGTTTATTCTGTTGCTGCTAGCGATATTCATAAAACATTGAAGTAATAAAAATGTTAAATCAAGGTGGACCAACTCAAGATATGTTAGTATCTAGTTCCATAGAGTTTTTGGAGTTCACTCAACTTTTTGTAGAAGTGTAAACTTGACATTTAAAGTTGGACAAAAATCAACGAGACAAGTTGGCAAATATGTTGTTCCAACTTAACTAAAAATGCTGGGCTAAAGTTCAATGAACTTGAAACACACAGTTGAAATCGGAAGTTTACGTACACCTTAGCCAAATACATTTAAACTCTGTTTTTCACATTTCCTGACATTTAATCCTAGCAAAAAGGAGAGTTTTAGGTCAGTTAGGATCACCACTTTATTTTTAGAATGTGAAATGTCAGAATAATAGTAGAGAGAATGATTTAGTTCAGCTT
>NC_068430.1:75163523-75188523 GCF_023373465.1 Oncorhynchus keta
CTCTCCCTCTCTCTCTCTCCCCCTCTCTCTCTCCCCCTCTCTCTCTCTCTCTCTCTCTCTCCCCCTCTCTCTCTCTCTCTCCCCTCCCCCCTCTCTCTTGCTCTCTCCCACCCTCTCTCTCCTCCCCCCCCCCCCTCTCTTTCTCTCTCCCCCTCTCTCCCCCCCACTCTCTCTCTCTCCAGTCTATGCAGAGTTTATATTCCTGGGTCTGTTCATGTCAGAGATGTGTATTAAGATGTATGGCTTGGGGACTAGGCCCTACTTCAACTCCTCCTTCAACTGCTTTGACTGTGTTGTGAGTAGAGCTGTTACTCCTGCTACTACTATATTACTACTATTTTACTACTATACTACTACTATAGTACTACTATACCACCAGTATACTACTACTATACTACTACTATACCACCAGTATACTACTACTATACTACTACTATACCTTCAGTACACTACTGCTATACTACTACTATCCCAACAGTGTACTACTACTATATTACTACTATACTACTACTATACCACCAGTATACTACTACTATACTACTACTATACTGCCAGTATACTACTACTAAACTATTACTATACCACCAGTATACTACTGTCATATTACTATGATACTACTACTATACCACCAGTATACTAATACTATACCACCAGTATACTACTGCCATATTACTACTATACTACTACTATACCATCAGTATACTACTACTATACCACCAGTATACTACTACTATACTACTACTATACTGCCAGTATACTACTACTATACTATTACTATACCACCAGTATACTACTGTCATATTACTATGATACTATTACTATACCACCAGTATACTACTGTCATATTACTATGATACTACTACTATACCACCAGTATACTACTGCCATATTACTACTATACTACTACTATACCATCAGTATACTACTACTATACCACCAGTATACTACTACCATATTACTACTATACTACTATACCTCCAGTATACTACTGCCATATTACTACTATACTACTACTATACCACCAGTATACTACTACTATACCACCAGCATACTACTGCCATATTACTACTATACTACTACTATACCACCAGTATACTACTACTATACTACTACCATACCACCAGTATACTACTGCCATATTACTAATATACTACTACTATACCACCAGTATACTACTACTATACTACTACCATACCACCAGTATACTACTACTATACTACTACTATACCACCAAGTATAGCACTACTATACTACTACTATACCGCCAGTATACTACTGTCATATTACTACTATACTACTACTATACCACCAGTATACTACTACTATACTGCTACTATACCACCAGTATACTACTGCCATATTACTACTATTCTACTACCATACTAGTACTACATTGCTAAATTACTACTACTACATTACTACTATACTACTACTATACCACCAGTATACTACTAATATATTACTACTATACTACTACTATCCCACCAGTGTACTACTACCATTTTACTACTATACTACTACTATACCACCAGTATACTACTACTATACCGCCAGTATACTACTACAAAACTACTACTATACCACCAGTATACTACTGTCATATTACTACTATACGACTACTATACCACCAGTATACTACTGCCATATTACTACTATACTACTACTATACCGCCAGTATACTACTACTAAACTACTACTATACCACCAGTATACTACGACTATACTGCTACTATACTACTACTATACCACCAGTATACTACTACTATACTACTACTATACCGCCAGTATACTACTACTATACTGCTACTATACCACCAGTATACTACTACTATACTACTACCATACCGCCAGTATACTACTGCCATATTACTTCTATACTACTACTATACCACCAGTATGCTACGACTATACTACTACTATACTACTACTATACCACCAGTATACTGCTACTATACTACTACTATACCACCATTATACTACTACTATACTACTACTATACCGCCAGTATACTACTACTATACTACTACTATACCACCAGTATACTACTGCTATACTACTACTATACCACCAGTATACTACTGTCATATTACTACTATACTTCTACTATACCACCAGTATACCACTGTCATATTACTACTATACTACTACTATACCACCAGTATACTACTAATATACTACTACTATACCACCAGTATACTACTAATATACTACTACCATACCACCAGTATACTACTACTATACTACTACTATGCCACCAGTATACTACTAATATACTACTACTATACCACCAGTATACTACTGCCATATTACTTCTATACTACTACTATACCACCAGTATACTACTGCCATATTACTACTATACTACTACTATACCACCAGTATACTACTGTCATATTACTACTATACTACTACTATACCACCAGTATACTACTAATATACTACTACTATACCACCAGTATACTAGTGCCATATTACTACTATACTACTACTATACCACCAGTATACTACTGTCATATTACTACTATACTACTACTATACCACCAGTATACTACTAATATACTACTACCATACCACCAATGCACGAGCTGAACTATTTTGACTATGAAGTGACGATACCTATTTGTTTTTATCATTCAGAACCAGTCATTCAGAAACAGTGTTCTAATGTGTGTGTGTGTGTGTGTGTGTGTGTGTGTGTGTGTGTGTTAGGTGATCGTGGGCAGTATATTTGAGGTGATATACGCGGTCATTAAGCCAGGGACATCGTTTGGCATCAGTGTGTTAAGAGCCCTCCGACTGCTCAGGATCTTCAAAGTCACCAAGTGAGTCTCACACACACAGGGTTGTTTGGCCTCTTCAGTCACCAAGGGATTCTGTGTTTCACCACTGCTACAGGCTCGTTGCATCATCAGCCTTTCTCCATCCTTTTCTCTTTTTCTCTCTTCTTCTGACTTTGTCATTTTCTCTCTGTTTCTATGTTCCAGTCGGCCATCACTGCTGTCTGCCTTTGTCTCTCTTCCTCCCTTGCTTTCTTCTCTTTCTCTGATCTAGCCATCTTGACAAAAAAAGTGGTTTTGATGTCTCAATGTTTTTTTTATGCCTGTCCACTAACCTCTCTCTTCCCCTTCTCCCTTTCTTTCTTCTTTCCTTCCTACGCTCTCTCTCTCTCTGTCTCTCTCTCTCTCCCTCTCCCTCCCCCTCTTTCTCTCTCTCTCTCTCTCTCTCTCTCTCTCTCTCTCTCTCTCTCTCTCTCTCTCTCTCTCTCTCTCTCTCTCTCTCTCTCTCTCTCTCTCTCCCTCCCCCTCTTTCTCATCCTCTCTCCTCATCCCTCTCTCCCTAGGTACTGGGCCCCTCTACGTAACTTGGTGGTATCATTACTCAACTCTATGAAGTCCATCATCAGTTTGCTCTTCCTCCTCTTCCTCTTCATTGTCGTCTTTGCCCTTTTGGGCATGCAGCTCTTCGGTGGACAGTCAGTACACACACACATACACACACACAGGTTCACACGCACGCTGACACACACACACGCATATACATGCAGGAATCCACGGGCTGTTTCGTACACACCCACACACACACATACACACACACAGGTTCACGTGCACGCTGACACACATACACACACACACACACATACACACACACATATACATGCAGGAATCCAAGGGCTGTTACGTACACACCCACACACACACATACATAGACAATGGGAGACAGGTAGACATTGGGCCTGTAACCCAAAGGTCGCTGGTTCGAATCCCCAGGCAGACTAGGTGAAAAATATGTTGATGTTCCCTTGAGCAAGGCACTTAACCCTAATTGCTCCTGTAAGTTGCTCTGGATAAGAATGTCTGTTAAATGACTGAAATGTCAAATGTAATACACACACACGCATAAACTGATGATGGACTTCATGGCGTGGAGAGAGAGACTTGAGGAACTGTCAACTCACAATGGACTTCCTTCTGTGTGGATCTGTCCGGACGTATCCATGATGTATCATAATTTCTTGCACTTCTCTCTCGCTCGCTCCTCTCTCTCCCTTTGTCCCTCTCCCTCCCTCTCTCTTTCTCCCTCCCAGGTTCAACTTTGAAGGTGGCACACCGGCCACCAACTTTGACACCTTTCCTGCAGCTATAATGACAGTATTTCAGGTTAGACATTGGACCATTCTTTGGTGATACAGGGCGTTTTCACATGTGAAATTTGGTTACCTGGTGTGGTTACCTGGTTTGGTTACCTGGTTTGGTTACCTGGTTTGGTTACCTGGTTTGGTTACCTGGTTTGGTTACCTGGTTCGGTTTCCTGGTTCGGTTTCCTGGCGCGTCTGTGAGAATTCTACATAATATGTTTTGCTTTGCCAAGACCTGAAAAGAACCGTTTGAGGGCGCGATTAGAAACATGTACCTTTGTCATGACGTCAGCGAGCCGGTTTACATCAGGCAGAGAAATTCCACGTGACTCGCGCTGCCGCATTACAATACCTGGTAGGTCCACTGGTCCTGCATCTCAGAACCGCTACTCACACAGGGCCACGATTCACTACAGCCAGGTATCACACAATACCTGGTAGGTCCACTGGTCCTGCATCTCAGAACCGCTACTCACGCAGGGCCACGATTCACTACAGCCAGGTATCACACAATACCTGGTAGGTCCACTGGTCCTGCATCTCAGAACCGCTACTCACACAGGGCCAGGATTCACTACAGCCAGGTATCACACAAGCCTACTAGAGCGAATACCTGGTAGGTCCACTGGTCCTGCATCTCAGAACCGCTACTCACACAGGGCCACGATTCACTACAGCCAGGTATCACACAAGCCTACTAGAGCGAATCGGGGTACCAAACACTCCAGGATTGGGATCCCACAGGGGGATGTGAGAGGGCCCATGCTGTAGGTTCTGTCTCATACCAAACACCTGTCTAGCTCTCTGTGCTTTTGCCACGGTAGTACAGCACTCATTGTGTTCACGTCCTGTTTCTAGATTTGATTGGCTGCTCCAGCCTCTGACTCGTAGGACTTGCTACTTATTGTATTTAGTTATCCTATTGGGTTTCTCTGACGAGCTTGACTCACGTTGTGTGAACACGCTTTGTGCGTTGATTACGTGTGTAGTAACATCTTGTATTTTTCTCCCGTGAGTGTGCGCACATGCAAATGGCTCAACACTAGTGTTTTACTGTGCCATGGAAACTGCGCAGATTATGATGCGTGTCATGTATGATGATCTGTGTGCGTGTGTGTGTGTGTGCGCATGTGTGTGTGTGTGTGTGTGTGTGCGCGCGTGGTGTGTGCGCGTGTGTGCGTGTGTGTGTGTGTGTGCGTGTGTGTGTGTGTGTGTGTGTGTGTGTGTGTGCGTGTGTGTGTGTGTGTGTGTGTGTGTGTGTGTGTGTGTGTGTGTGTGTGTGTGTGTGTGTGTGTGCGTGTGTGTGTGTGTGTGTGTGTGTGTGTGTGTGTGTGTGTGTGTGTGTGTGTGTGTGTGTGTGTGTGTTCAGATCCTGACGGGTGAAGACTGGAACATGGTGATGTATGATGGGATCAAGTCTCAGGGAGGAGTAAACAGTGGAATGGCCTACTCCGTCTTCTTCATAGTGCTCACACTCTTCGGCAACTGTATCCTGATGACCACGGCTCTATGCTGATACACACATAAACGCACACATACACACAGAGACACATATAAATGCATACACACACACACGCACCATACACACACACACACATATAAATGCATTACACAAACACACACAGCACAGTTGAAGTCTCTCTATGGTGTGTGTGTGTGTAATGTGGCACGTAAGAACACACGTACAGACATTCTAGAGGAACACAAACACACACAGCACAGTTGAAGTCTCTCTATGGTGTGTGTGTGTGTAATGTGGCACGTAAGAACACACGTACAGACATTCTAGAGGAACACAAACACACACAGCACAGTTGAAGTCTCTCTATGGTGTGTGTGTGTAATGTGGCACGTAAGAACACACATACAGACATTCTAGAGGAACACAAACAGAGGGAAGAGATACTAATCAGAATGTCATGGCTTGTGTCATAATGTTTCTGAGTTGGTCCTTTCAGTTCCTTAACCCTTCTGCTCTCAGACACCCTGCTGAATGTGTTCTTAGCTATCGCCGTGGACAATCTGGCCAATGCTCAGGAGTTGACCAAGGTACTGGACCACATTATACCTTACTTTACCTCACCTGGTTATAACCTTTCTAGAACTGTACATAACCTGGCTATGACTGTACATAACCTGGCGATAACTGTACATAACCTGGCTATGACTGTACATAACCTGGCTATAACTGTACATAACCTGGCTATGACTGTACATAACCTGGCTATGACTGTATGGGTGAAGTTATCCTTATACTCTATGCTGATCTTGGGTCAGTTTTGCGTTAGGATTTGGGGATGGGAAGCTGATCCTAGTTGCACAATTCTGGTAACTTTCCCCAAATTCCCAGAGTTTTCCAGGATTCCTGGATTTCCTGCTTATGCTCTCCTAATTCCAGGAACTTTCAACAAGTATTTCTGGAAAACTAGGGAATTTTGTGAATTATACTGTACTGTTTTACTCTTGTACTGAGCCTGCCTACCACTGACTGGACCAGGCGATAGACCTTATTCAGACATTGTTAATTGACTAATGTTCGACACCCCACTAGCTGTCAATGATAGAACACACAGACTGAATAAGGTCTATTTCATATGGCTAATGCTCTCTCTTTCTCTCTCTCGACTCTTTCTCTCTCTCGCTCTTTCTTTTCTTCTCGCTTTCTCTCTCTCACTTTCTTTCTCTCTTTCTCTATTTCTCTCTCTCGCTCCCCCCCTCTCTCTCTCTCTCTCTCTCTCTCTCTCTCTCTCTCTCCCTCTCTCTCTCTCACTTTATCTCTCTCCATTTCTCTCCCTCCCTCCCTCCAGGATGAGGAGGAGCAAGAAGAGGCAGCTAATGCCAAGACAACCCTGCAGAAGGCCAAGGAGGTGGCTGAAGTTAGTCCTCTGTCTGCCGCTAACCTCTCCATCGCTGCGTGAGTAGAGTACACATCTATCTATCTATCTATCTATCTATCTATCTATCTATCTATCTATCTATCTATCTATCTATCTATCTATCTATCTATCTATCTATCTATCTGTCTGTCTGTCTGTCTGTCTGTCTGTCTGTCTGTCTGTCTGTCTGTCTGTCTACAGTACATTCAGAAAGTATTCAGATCCCTTTACTTTTTCGCATTTCTTACATTACAGTCTTGTTCTAAAATGGATTTGTTTTAAAGAATCCTCATCAATCTACACACAACAGCCCATAATGACAAAGCGAAAACGGGTTTTTAGAATGTAAATACCTTATTTACATAAGTATTCAGACCCTTTGCTATGAGACTCGAAATTGAGATCAGGTGCATCCTGTTTCCATTGATCAGCCTTGATGTTTCTACAACTTGATTGGAGTCCACCTGTGGGAAATTCAATTGATTGGACATGATATAGAAAGGTGCACACCTGTCTATATAAGGTCCCACAGTGCATGACAGAGAAGAAAAAAACAAGCCGTGAGGTCAAAGGAATTTTCCGTAGAGCTCCGAGACAGGATAGAGTCAAGGCACAGATCTGGGGAAGGGTACCAAACAATTTCTGCAGCATTGAAGGTCCCCAAGAACACAGTGGCCTCCATCATTCTTAAATGGAAGAAGTTTAGAACCACCAAGACTCTTCCTAGAGCTGGCCACACGGACAAACTGAGCGATCGGAGGAGAAGGGCCTTGGTCAGGGAGGTGACCAAGAACCCGATGGCCACTCTGACAGAGCTCCAGAGTTCCTCTGTTGAGATGAAAGAACCTTCCAGAAGGACAACCATCTCTGCAGCACTCCACCAATCAGGCCTTCATGGTAGAGTGGCCAGATGGAAGCCGCTCCTCAGTAAAAGACATGACAGACTGCTTGGAGTTAGCCAAAAGGCACCTAAAGGACTCTCAGACCATGACAAACAAGATTCTCTGTTCTGATGAAACCAAGATTGAACTCTTTGGCCTCAATGCCAAGCTCCATGTCCGGAGGAAACCTGGCACCATCCCCACGGTGAAGCATGGGAGACTAGTCAGGATCGAGGGAAAGATGAACGGAGCAAATTACAGAGAGATCCTTGATGAAAATCTGAGCTCCAGGGGTCTCAGGACCTCAGACTGGGGCGAAGTTTCACCTTCCAACAGCACAACAATCCTAAGCACACAGCCAAGACAACGCAGGAGTGGCTTCAGGACAAGTCTCTGAATGTCCTTGAGTGGCCCAGCCAGAGGCCGGACTTGAACCCGATCGAACATCTCTGGAGAGACCTGAAAATAGCTGTGCAGCTTGAGAGGATTTGCAGAGATTAATGGGAGAAACTCCCCAAATACAGGTGTGCCAAACTTCATTCCCAAGAAGACCAAAACGTCATTCCCAGGAAGACTCAATTGCTGCCAAAGGTGCTTCAACAAAGTACTGAGAAAAGGGTCTGAATACTTATGTAAATGTAATATTTACGTTATTTTTTTTATACATTTGCAAAAATGTCTGTAATGTAATAAAATGTGGAAAAAGTGAAGGGGTCTGAATACTTTTTGAATGCACTGTATCTATCTATCTATCTATCTATCTATCTATCTATCTATCTATCTATCTATCTATCTATATTATATCTATCTATCTATATTCTATCTCTCTATATTCTATCCATCTATCTATATATATTCTTTCTATCTATCTATATATCTATACTTTATCATCTATATATATTCTATCTGTCTATATTCTATCTATATTATATACATCTATCTATCCATATTCTATCTATATTCTATCTATATTATATCTATCTATCTGTTGCTAGATCTGTGGTTATTTCAGTTGTGTCACATATGAAAGCAAATATACTGATACACTGGAAACACACACACACACACACACACACACACACACACACACACACACACACACACACACACACACACACACACACACACACACACACACACACACACACACACACACACACACACACACACATACACAGTACATCAGTACTCAGTCTAATGTACACTCCAACACTCTACTCAATCCGACCAACACACACTTCAAGACTCAATCTGACGCTCACTCCATCTCCCACTCGACCTAAAACTCCGTAGCCACTGACCTAGGCTTCTTCAACTTTAATCACAGTCATCATCGAGAGAGGTACAAGGTTAAATACACTACAGTAATTATGAGAAGGAGGTTAAATACACTATACTAGTTATGAGAAGGAAGCATAGTTAAATATACTAATTTGAGCTTCGAGGAGTGGCAAGGTCCCATAAAAAAAACGTACGAAGCATCATCAAATTTGACAGTGAGTGAGTGCACTAAGACGTAATTCCACCCTAATTCCATTCAGAGTCAATGGAAACGAGCTAAGTGGCTACGCGGCAACGCTAGCGGGCAAAGACAGACTACAGCCAGAAGAATGGCATCTTCTTATCATCAAAGACAGTGACAGGAAAAGGAAATAGTTTCTACTGAAATTCTGTGGCCCTTTGAAATGTTTGATGTGCCCTCTTTGTGTGTGTGTGTGTGTGTGTGTGTGTGTGTGTGTGTGTGTGTGTGTGTGTGTGTGTGTGTGTGTGTGTGTGTGTGTGTGTGTGTGTGTGTGTGTGTGTGTGTGTGTGTGTGTGTGTGTGTGTGTGTGTGTGTGTGTGTGTGTGTGTTCCATTGTCTGCTGTTTCTGCAAGGAGAAGCAGATTTGACATAAGCCCCTCCAGGCCTTTATAAAAAGTCCTTACCCGGTACTCTGCGCCTGTCTTAGTGTTTTTTACACGGAGAACAATAGGTTTAGTCATGTCTTAGAGGACGTAGGGGATGGGATGGAGGAGCGAGAGTGTGTGTACATTTCCCTGCTATACATTAACAATACTGTAGACACACACATTCAAGGTGCCATATATCAGATGCTAATGCCTTTGACTTGGTGGTGGTGATTTAAACAGAGGCACAAACACATTACTCCAACAACTAACCCCCTCCAAACACTCTTCTAAATGTTGTCATAGGACCAGTATCGCCATACTACGACAGCTGATTTTCCACGGCAGGAAGGAAATCAGAAAGCAGACTAAACTCTTTGGTCCTGTAAAATATAGTGTGTTATAGCTTGAAATAGAAACATGTGACTCTGGGTGACATCGTAAGGCTGTTTGTTTCCAACAGGAGAAACTTACATTTGTTTTACCAAATTTCTATCCGCATGTTAAATGTGCAACCAGAGGGAAAACAACTGTAGACCACCTTTACTCCACACACAGAGATGCGTACAAAGCTCTCCCTCCATTTGGCAAATCTGACCATAATTCTATCCTCCTGATTCCTGCTTACGAGCAAACATTTAAGCAGGAAGCACCAGTGACTCGGTCTATAAAAAAGTGGTCAGATGAAGCAGATGCTACTGGACTGTTTTGCTCCACAGACTGGAACACATTCCGGGATTCCTCCGATGGCATTGAGCAGTACACCACATCAGTCACGGGCTTCATCAATAAGTGTATCGATGACGTCATCCCCACAGTGACCGTACGTACATACCCCAACCAGAAGCCATGGATTACAGGCAACATCCGCACGGAGCTAAAGGCTAAAGCTGCCGCTTTCAAGGAACGGGACTCTAACCCGGAAGCTTATAAGAATTCCCGCTATGCACCCCGACGAACCATCCAATAAGCAAAGTGTCAATACAGGACGTACTACACTGGCTCCGACGCTCGTTGGATGTGGCAGGGCTTGAAAACCATTACAGGCTACAAAGGGAAGCACAGCCTAGAGCTGTCCAGTAACACAAGCCTACCAGACTAGCTAAACTACTTCAATGCTCGCTTCGAGGGAAATAACACTGAAACATGCATGAGAGCACCAGCTGTTCTGGACGACTGTGTGATCATGCCCCCCGCAGCCAACGTGATTAAGACCTTTAAACAGGTCAACATTCACAAGGCTGCAGGGCCAGACAGATTACCAGGATGTGTACTACGAGCATGCGCTGACCAACTGGCAAATGTCTTTACTGACATTTTCAACCTCTCCCTGTCCGAGTCTATAATACCAAAATATTTTAAGCCGAACACCATAGTCCATGTGCCCAAGAACACTAAGGTAACCTGCCTAAATGACTCCTGACCCGTAGCGCTCTGTAGCCATGAAGTGCTTTGAAAGGCTCACATCAACGCCATAATCCCAGACAGTCTAAACCTACTCCAATGTGCATACCACCCCAACAGATCCAGAGATTATGCAATCTCTATTTCACTCCACACTGCCCTTTCCCACCTGTACAAAAGGAACACCTATGTGAGAATGCTATTCATTGACTACAGCTCAGCGTTCAACACCATAGTGCCCACGAAGCTCATCACTAAGCTAAGGACCCTGGAACTAAACACCTCCCTTTTGCAACTTGATCCTGGACTTCCTGACGGGCCGCCCCAGATGGTAAGGGTAGGCAACAATACATCCGCCACACTGGTCCTCAACACTGGGGCCCCTCAGGGTGCGTGCTCAGCCCCTTCCTGTACTCCCTGTTCACTCATGACTGCATGGCCAGGCACGACTCCAACACCATCATTAAGTTTGCAGATGCACAACAGTGGTAGGCCTGATCACCAACAACGACGAGACAGCCTATAGGGAGGAGGTCAGAGACCTGGCCGTGTGGTGCCAGGGCAACAACCTCTCCCTCAACGTGATCAAGACAAAGGAGATACTGTGGACTACAGGAATGGAGGACTGAGCACGCCCCCCATTCTCATCAACGGGGCTGTCCATTTACACCGCTGCTACTCTGTTATTACCTATGCATAGTCACTCTACCTACATGTACATATGGGGCGGCAGGTAGCCTAGTGGTTAGAGCGTTGGACTTGTAACCGAAAGGTTGCAAGATCTAATCCCCGAGCTGGGGATTCTGCCCCTGAACAAGGCAGTTAACCCACTGTTCCTAGGACGTCATTAAAAATAAGTATTTATTCTTAACTGACTTGCTTAGTTAAATAAAGGAAAAATTACCTTGACTAACCAGTGCCCCTGCACACTGCTCTTTAACTACTTGTAACTTTTATTTTTTATTCTTATTCATATTTTTTTAACTGCATTGTTGGTTAGGGGCTTGTAAGTAAGCATTTCACTGTTGTATTCAGCGCATGTGACTAATAAAATGTAGTTTGGTTTGAAGTCGTTTTATGTTGTGTTTTCTTGTGAGACTGGTATCATGACAACCCTAGTCTCTTCTAAACGTTGTCTAAACGTTGTCTAAAGGTTATTTAAACATTGGAAGGTTATAGCAACGCTGTTTTTATACACGCCACCTACCGGTAACTAACCCTACTCACACTAACTCACTCTTCTAAACATTGTCTAAACGTTGTCTAAAGGTTATTTAAACATGGGAAGGTTATAGCAACGCTGTTTTTAATACACCCCACCTACCGGTAACTAACCCTCCTCCAAACCAACCCTCCCCTTTTTCCTACACGAACACACTAACTCACTCTTCTAAACGTTAAAGGTTGTCTGAAGGTTCTGTAAATGTTCTGAGAAGTTTTACCACATCTTCTTACACGAACTGCCAGGACTCACTCTTTCACTCTTGTGAATGTTGTATATAGTAGAGGTGGAGGGAGGACATTGTTTTTATCCGATTCACCTTCCTAACACCCCTATTTCTCATGACACTAACAACACTCTGACGTTGTAGACAGAAAGAAAAAAAGGAACTGTTGTGAGGAGGTTGTATATAAACGTTGTGTACGGTAGAAGTGGTGGGAGGAAGGTTGTGGCGGCGTTGTTTTTATGTCGGCTGTGTCGCTCCCTCCCTCCTTGTCTCCTCTTCAGAGTGACAGTAATAAAAACTGAGCGTATCGATGCCACAGGGAATGTGCTTGACTGGTATTTACTCCTTTATCTCATTTTACACTTGACTTTTTTCTTTTGGACTTTTTATTTGATCTTTTCCTCATCCATCCTTTTGTGATGTTGTTTGTCCTTTATTTTTGAAGTTTGTGTCGTTCTTTTGTTTTTTTTCAGTCTGTCTTTCCGTGCTGTTTCAGGATTTAGGGTTGCAACATTCTAAAAACCTCCGGGGGTAAAACAAACATATATTTGAACATTTCCAGTTGGAATATTCCAGTTGGGATTTCTGGAAAACCTGGGAACTTTGGGAACGTTTTTGTGTTTTGCCAATCCTAATTCCTGATCCTTGTTTTGGTGTTTGTTTGTTCACCTCTGGCTGGCTGTCATTTTGTTAGTAGGTGTGATAAGCTGGCTAGCTGGGGTTGTTGGGGTCAATTCCACTTTCAATTCAGTATATTCAAAAGGATGAATTGAAATGTCATATTTGAATTGAAAACGGACCATTCTTTTCTATGAGGCTTTGTCATCATTCACGTCTAGAATGATCTGAAATATCTGAATGGTTGGAGGTAAGAGGTGTTAGTGAGGTACTCGAGGGGAAGTACAGGAGGGGTCATTTGGGAGGGGGGTGGGGGTGCAGTTGGGGGGCTGAAGGCTGTAACACATTTCACCCCCTACCTTCTCAAAAGTCCATGGCTATGTCTTCGTCTCTGTCTTTGTCTCTGTCTTTGTCTCGCAAGAAGGGAATCGTTTGTATACATTGAAACAAACTGTTTGAGATTTTGTTGATATGTTTGTAAAATAATGTGGTTAAAAATTCAACAAACAAAAAGGCTTATTCAACAAAATCTTGTAATAAACAATTTATGTGTAAAAACTACCTTAATTTGAGGTATCTGTCGATGTTTTGGCACTTCCATCATAATCATCTTCACCACCATCATCATCGTAATCATCATCACAGCAACCTCTGCAGTGTATTCCTATGTGGGCTACAAGGACTCTTCTCACTGGCTGTCTGTCTGCTGTTGGGTCTATGACATCATCGCTTAGAGGGGCTGGGAGAAAAAAACATCTAGTTATCTCTTCTATCTCGTCTAGAAACATTCACAACTGATCCCCTTCTCCTCTCTTCTTTCTTATCCCAAACTTCCTCTCCGTATCTTCTTCTTCTACACTTCCCCTCTCTCTCTCTCTCTTTCTTTCTTTCTTCCTTATTTTCTTTCTTGTTTTCTCTCCCCACAGTAAGGAGCAGCAGAAGAATAATAAGGCTGGTGGTAAATCCGTGTGGGAACAGAGGACCAGTGAGATAAGGAGACAGAACCTGATGACCAGCAGAGAGGCCCTGTACAACGAGATGGACACGGAGGACTGGAAGGTCAGGGGAGAGGGGGAGGGAGAGGTGAGAGACACAGAACACTGGAAGGTCAGGGGAGAGGGGGAGGGAGAGGTAAGAGACACAGAACACTGGAAGGTCAGGGGAGAGGGGAGGGAGAGGTGAGAGACACAGAACACTGGAAGGTCAGGGGAGAGGGGAGGGAGAGGTGAGAGACACAGAACACTGGAAGGGCAGGGGAGAGGGGAGGGAGAGGTGAGAGACACAGAACACTGGAAGGTCAGGGGAGAGGGGGAGGGAGAGGTGAGAGAGACAGAACACTGGAAGGTCAGGGGGGGAGAGGGGAGGGAGAGGTGAGAGACACAGAACACTGGAAGGTCAGGGAGAGGGGGAGGGAGAGGTGAGAGACACAGAACACTGGAAGGTCAGGGGAGAGGGAGGGAGAGGTGAGAGACACAGAACACTGGAAGGTCAGGGGAGAGGGGGAGGGAGAGGTGAGAGACACAGAACACTGGAAGGTCAGGGGAGAGGGGGAGGGAGAGGTGAGAGACACAGAACACTGGAAGGTCAGGGGGAGGGAGAGGGAACACTGGAGGTGAGAGACACAGAACACTGGAAGGTCAGGGGAGAGGGGAGGGAGAGGTGAGAGACACAGAACACTGGAAGGTCAGGGGAGAGGGGAGGGAGAGGTGAGAGACACAGAACACTGGAAGGTCAGGGGAGAGGGGGAGGGAGAGGTGAGAGACACAGAACACTGGAAGGTCAGGGGAGAGGGGGAGGGAGAGGTGAGAGACACAGAACACTGGAAGGTCAGGGGAGAGGGGGAGGGAGAGGTGAGAGACACAGAACACTGGAAGGTCAGGGGAGAGGGGGAGGGAGAGGTGAGAGACACAGAACACTGGAAGGTCAGGGGAGAGGGGGAGGGAGAGGTGAGAGACACAGAACACTGGAAGGTCAGGGGAGAGGGGAGGGAGAGGTGAGAGACACAGAACACTGGAAGGTCAGGGGAGAGGGGGAGGGAGAGGTGAGAGACACAGAACACTGGAAGGTCAGGGGAGAGACACAGGGAGGGGAGAGGAGAGGTGAGAGACACAGAACACTGGAAGGTCAGGGAGAGGGGAGGGAGAGGTGAGAGACACAGAACACTGGAAGGTCAGAGGAGAGGGGGAGGGAGAGGTGAGAGACACAGAACACTGGAAGGTCAGAGGAGAGGGGGAGGGAGAGGTGAGAGACACAGAACACTGGAAGGTCAGGGGAGAGGGGGAGGGAGAGGTGAGAGACACAGAACACTGGAAGGTCAGGGGAGAGGGGGAGGGAGAGGTGAGAGACACAGAACACTGGAAGGTCAGGGAGGAGGGGGAGGGAGAGGTGAGAGACACAGAACACTGGAAGGTCAGGGGAGAGGGGGAGGGAGAGGTGAGAGACACAGAACACTGGAAGGTCAGGGGAGAGGGGGAGGGAGAGGTGAGAGACACAGAACACTGGAAGGTCAGGGGAGAGGGGAGGGAGAGGTGAGAGACACAGAACACTGGAAGGTCAGGGGAGAGGGGGAGGGAGAGGTGAGAGACACAGAACACTGGAAGGTCAGGGGAGAGGGGAGGGAGAGGTGAGAGACACAGAACACTGGAAGGTCAGGGGAGAGGGGGAGGGAGAGGTGAGAGACACAGAACACTGGAAGGTCAGGGGAGAGGGGGAGGGAGAGGTGAGAGACACAGAACACTGGAAGGTCAGGGGAGAGGGGGAGGGAGAGGTGAGAGACACAGAACACTGGAAGGTCAGGGGAGAGGGGGGGAGAGGTGAGAGACACAGAACACTGGAAGGTCAGGGGGAGACTGGGGAGGGAGGGAGGTGAGAGACACAGAACACTGGAAGGTCAGGGGAGAGGGGGAGGGAGAGGTGAGAGACACAGAACACTGGAAGGTCAGGGGAGAGGGGGAGGGAGAGGTGAGAGACACAGAACACTGGAAGGTCAGGGGAGAGGGGGAGGGAGAGGTGAGAGACACAGAACACTGGAAGGTCAGGGGAGAGGGGGAGGGAGAGGTGAGAGACACAGAACACTGGAAGGTCAGGGGAGAGGGGGAGGGAGAGGTGAGAGACACAGAACACTGGAAGGTCAGGGGAGAGGGGAGGGAGAGGTGAGAGACACAGAACACTGGAAGGTCAGGGAGAGGGGAGGGAGAGGTGAGAGACACAGAACACTGGAAGGTCAGGGAGAGGGGAGGGAGAGGTGAGAGACACAGAACACTGGAAGGTCAGGGAGAGGGGGAGGGAGAGGTGAGAGACACAGAACACTGGAAGGTCAGGGGAGAGGGGGAGGGAGAGGTGAGAGACACAGAACACTGGAAGGTCAGGGGAGAGGGGGAGGGAGAGGTGAGAGACACAGAACACTGGAAGGTCAGGGGAGAGGGGAGGGAGAGGTGAGAGACACAGAACACTGGAAGGTCAGGGGAGAGGGGAGGGAGAGGTGAGAGACACAGAACACTGGAGAGACACAGAACACTGGAAGGTCAGGGAGAGAGGGGAGGGAGAGGTGAGAGACACAGAACACTGGAAGGTCAGGGGAGAGGGGAGGGAGAGGTGAGAGACACAGAACACTGGAAGGTCAGGGGAGAGGGGAGGGAGAGGTGAGAGACACAGAACACTGGAAGGTCAGGGGAGAGGGGAGGGAGAGGTGAGAGACACAGAACACTGGAAGGTCAGGGGAGAGGGGGAGGGAGAGGTGAGAGACACAGAACACTGGAAGGTCAGGGGAGAGGGGAGGGAGAGGTGAGAGACACAGAACACTGGAAGGTCAGGGGAGAGGGGAGGGAGAGGTGAGAGACACAGAACACTGGAAGGTCAGGGGAGAGGGGAGGGAGAGGTGAGAGACACAGAACACTGGAAGGTCAGGGGAGAGGGGAGGGAGAGGTGAGAGACACAGAACACTGGAAGGTCAGGGGAGAGGGGAGGGAGAGGTGAGAGACACAGAACACTGGAAGGTCAGGGGGAGAGGGGAGGGAGAGGTGAGAGACACAGAACACTGGAAGGTCAGGGAGAGGGGGGGAGAGGTGAGAGACACAGAACACTGGAAGGTCAGGGGAGGGGGAGGGAGAGGTGAGAGACAGAACACTGGAAGGTCAGAGGAGAGGGGGAGGGAGAGGTGAGAGACACAGAACACTGGAAGGTCAGGGGAGAGGGGAGGGAGAGGTGAGAGACACAGAACACTGGAAGGTCAGGGAGAGGGGAGGGAGAGGGAGACACAGAACACTGGAAGGTCAGGGGAGAGGGGAGGGAGAGGTGACACAGAACACTGGAAGGTCAGGGGAGAGGGGAGGGAGAGGTGAGAGACACAGAACACTGGAAGGTCAGGGAGAGGGGGAGGGAGAGGTGAGAGACACAGAACACTGGAAGGTCAGGGGAGGGGGAGGGAGAGGTGAGAGACACAGAACACTGGAAGGTCAGGGGAGAGGGGGAGGGAGAGGTGAGAGACACAGAACACTGGAAGGTCAGGGAGAGGGGAGGGAGAGGTGAGAGACACAGAACACTGGAAGGTCAGGGGAGAGGGGAGGGAGAGGTGAGAGACACAGAACACTGGAAGGTCAGGGAGAGGGGAGGGAGAGGTGAGAGACACAGAACACTGGAAGGTCAGGGGAGAGGGGGAGGGAGAGGTGAGAGACACAGAACACTGGAAGGTCAGGGGAGAGAGGAGGGAGAGGTGAGAGACACAGAACACTGGAAGGTCAGGGGAGAGGGGGAGGGAGAGGTGAGAGACAGAACACTGGAAGGTCAGAGGAGAGGGGGAGGGAGAGGTGAGAGACACAGAACACTGGAAGGTCAGGGGAGAGGGGGAGGGAGAGGTGAGAGACACAGAACACTGGAAGGTCAGGGGAGAGGGGGAGGGAGAGGTGAGAGACACAGAACACTGGAAGGTCAGGGGAGAGGGGGAGGGAGAGGTGAGAGACACAGAACACTGGAAGGTCAGGGGAGAGGGGAGGGAGAGGTGAGAGACACAGAACACTGGAAGGTCAGGGGAGAGGGGAGGGAGAGGTGAGAGACACAGAACACTGGAAGGTCAGGGGAGAGGGGGAGGGAGAGGTGAGAGACACAGAACACTGGAAGGTCAGAGGAGAGGGGGAGGGAGAGGTGAGAGACACAGAACACTGGAAGGTCAGGGGAGAGGGGGAGGGAGAGGTGAGAGACACAGAACACTGGAAGGTCAGGGGAGAGAGGAGGGAGAGGTGAGAGACACAGAACACTGGAAGGTCAGGGGAGAGGGGGAGGGAGAGGTGAGAGACACAGAACACTGGAAGGTCAGGGGAGAAGAGGAGGGAGAGGTGAGAGACACAGAACACTGGAAGGTCAGGGGAGAAGGGGGGGAGAGGTGAGAGACACAGAACACTGGAAGGTCAGGGGAGAAGAGGAGGGAGAGGTGAGAGAGACAGAGACAGAACACTGGAAGGTCAGGGGAGAAGGGGAGGAAGAGGTGAGAGACACAGAACACTGGAAGGTCAGGGGAGAGGGGGAGGGAGAGGTGAGAGACACAGAACACTGGAAGGTCAGGGGGGAAGAGGAGGGAGAGGTGAGAGACACAGAACACTGGAAGGTCAGGGGAGAGGGGAGGGAGAGGTGAGAGACACAGAACACTGGAAGGTCAGAGGAGAGGGGAGGGAGAGGTGAGAGACACAGAACACTGGAAGGTCAGGGAGAGGGGGAGGGAGAGGTGAGAGACACAGAACACTGGAAGGTCAGGGGAGAAGAGGAGGGAGAGGTGAGAGACACAGAACACTGGAAGGTCAGGGGAGAAGGGGGGAGATGTGAGAGACACAGAACACTGGAAGGTCAGGGGAGAAGAGGAGGGAGAGGTGAGAGAGACAGAGACAGAACACTGGAAGGTCAGGGGAGAAGGGGAGGAAGAGGTGAGAGACACAGAACACTGGAAGGTCAGGGGAGAGGGGGAGGGAGAGGTGAGAGACACAGAACACTGGAAGGTCAGGGGGGAAGAGGAGGGAGAGGTGAGAGACAGAACACTGGAAGGTCAGGGGAGAAGAGGAGGGAGAGGTGAGAGATACAATAAAACTGGGACACTTCACAGTCCTTTTTTACTGTCTAGTTATGCATGTCAGTACAGTGTAACTTCAACAGTAACTAATCCTACAGTGTAAATGTAGTGTAAAAAATAGTCACTATGATTGTAGTACTGTACTGAATGATTACACAGTAATAACGACACGGTAGTGTAAAATGTTACCCATAGAACCGCAGATAAACTTATACTATGTATATACAGTACAAGTCAAAAGTTTTAGAACACCTACTCCTTCAAGGGTTTTTCTTTATTTTTACTATTTTTACATTGTAGAATAATAGTGAAGACATCAACACTATGAAATAACACATATGGAATCATGTAGTAACCAAAAAAGTGTTAAACTAATCAAAATATATTTAATATTTGAGATTCTTCAAATAGCCACCCTTTGCCTTGATCACAGCTTTCCACACTCTTGGCATTTGCAATCATCAGGAGTCAACTGTGTGTATATATATAGTAGTTCAGCAAACCTGAGATTTATGGTTCATAATGGTCGCCGTATTGGTGCCTATGGTTTATAATGGACACCATGTTGGTGCCTATGGTTTATAATGGACCCCATGTTGGTGCCTATGGTTTATAATGGACCCCATGTTGGTGTCTATGGTTTATAATGGACCCCATGTTGGTGCCTATGGTTTATAATGGACACCATGTTGGTGCCTATGGTTTATAATGGACCCCATGTTGGTGCCTATGGTTTATAATGGACACCATGTTGGTGCCTATGGTTTATAATGGACCCCATGTTGGTGCCTATGGTTTATAATGGACCCCATGTTGGTGCCTATGGTTTATAATGGACCCCATGTTGGTGCCTATGGTTTATAATGGACCCCATGTTGGTGCCTATGGTTTATAATGGACCCCATGTTGGTGCCTATGGTTTATAATGGACCCCATGTTGGTGCCTATGGTTTATAATGGACCCCATGTTGGTGCCTATGGTTTATAATGGACCCCATGTTGGTGCCTATGGTTTATAATGGACCCCATGTTGGTGCCTATGGTTTATAATGGAATGGACCCATGTTGGTGCCTATGGACCCATGTTGGTGCCTATGGTTTATAATGGGCACCATGTTGGTGCCTATGGTTTATAATGGACACCATGTTGGTGCCTATGGTTTATAATGGACCCCATGTTGGTGCCTATGGTTTATAATGGACCCCATGTTGGTGTCTATGGTTTATAATGGACACCATGTTGGTGCCTATGGTTTATAATGGACCCCATGTTGGTGCCTATGGTTTATAATGGTCCCCATGTTGGTGTCTATGGTTTATAATGGACCCCATGTTGGTGTCTATGGTTTATAATGGACCCCATGTTGGTGTCTATGGTTTATAATGGACACCATGTTGGTGTCTATGGTTTATAATGGACACCATGTTGGTGTCTATGGTTTATAATGGACACCATGTTGGTGTCTATGGTTTATAATGGACACCATGTTGGTGTCTATGGTTTATAATGGACACCATGTTGGTGTCTATGGTTTATAATGGACACCATGTTGGTGTCTATGGTTTATAATGGACCCCATGTTGGTGCCTATGGTTTATAATGGACCCCATGTTGGTGCCTATGGTTTATAATGGACCCCATGTTGGTGCCTATGGTTTATAATGGACCCCATGTTGGTGTCTATGGTTTATAATGGACCCCATGTTGGTGCCTATGGTTTATAATGGACCCCATGTTGGTGTCTATGGTTTATAATGGACCCCATGTTGGTGCCTATGGTTTATAATGGACCCCATGTTGGACCCCATGTTGTGCCTATGGTTTATAATGGACCCCCTATGGTTTATAATGACCCCATGTTGCCTATGGTTTATAATGGACCCCATGTTGGTGTCTATGGTTTATAATGGACCCCATGTTGGTGCCTATGGTTTATAATGGACCCCATGTTGGTGCCTATGGTTTATAATGGACCCCATGTTGGTGCCTATGGTTTATAATGGACCCCATGTTGGTGCCTATGGTTTATAATGGACCCCATGTTGGTGCCTATGGTTGCAAAGGGAGGATATATTACTGGAACTTTGGAATTTTGCCGGTAAACTACCAGAATTTCTGTGTGGCCTTATCACATGTAAAATATATTGAATAATCAAATAAGATGATTTGAAAATAAAAAATAGAATGACTAAACTGTAAAACATTGTCCTAAAAATAAAGAATCAACTTAGTGAATACCACTGGTGTTTAATATGAGTTTCAGCATAATATATCATTTCTATATTTCTTTACACTTTTATTTATTTTACTGTGTCAACGTTGTAAATGTTCTGCCTCCAAACTGGTGGCTGTTGTGAAAGAAGTCAACAGTTGGAAGAGTTGCAGAGTATTCTGCCTCCAAACTGGTGGCTGTTGTGAAAGAAGTCAACAGTTGGAAGAGTTGCAGAGTATTCTGCCTCCAAACTGGTGGCTGTTGTGAAAAAGGTCAACAGTTGGAAGAGTTGCAGAGTATTCTGCCTCCAAACTGGTGGCTGTTGTGAAAGAAGTCAACAGTTGGAAGAGTTGCAGAGTATTCTGCCTCCAAACTGGTGGCTGTTGTGAAAAAGGTCAACAGTTGGAAGAGTTGCAGAGTATTCTGCCTCCAAACTGGTGGCTGTTGTGAAAGAAGTCAACAGTTGGAAGAGTTGCAGAGTATTCTGCCTCCAAACTGGTGGCTGTGAAAAAGGTCAACAGTTGGAAAAGAGTATTCTGTCAAACTGGTGGCTGTTTGAAAGAAGTCAACAGTTGGAAGAGTTGCAGAGTATTCTGCCTCCAAACTGGTGGCTGTTGTGAAAGGTCAAAGTTCAGTATTCTGCCTCCAAAGTTTGGAAGAGTTGGAAGAGTTGCAGAGTATTCTGCCTCCAAACTGGTGGCTGTTGTGAAAAAGGTCAACAGTTGGAAGAGTTGCAGAGTATTCTGCCTCCAAACTGGTGGCTGTTGTGAAAGAAGTCAACAGTTGGAAGAGTTGCAGAGTATTCTGCCTCCAAACTGGTGGCTGTTGTGAAAGAAGTCAACAGTTGGAAGAGTTGCAGAGTAAATTGAAAATAATGCCGTTGTTGATTAAATGCTTTTTCCATTAACTCGGCTATTTTCTCTTGAACCATATGGTCTATCCACTCTAAACTTATGGACAATATGTGAATACATTTTTTTTTTTTACGTTATTCAGGTCTGAATGACCAAAGTTACCATAGATTGTCATAGCTTACCTGTTAATTACCAAAATTACAGACAATTCCGGTAACTTTGGTAAATTACTGGTAGCTATTGGTGCCAAAAATGTCCCACTAGTTACATCCACAATTAGAGCCTTTGGTGACAAAATGGCGGACTGTTTGCTAAACTCTGCATATCTCTGGTTCTAGGAGTAGGGCTCAGGAAAGGAGAAAGGATTTGAGTTAGAAGAGAATAAACACAGGGTTTTCTTTATTTATGGAAGAATCTTAACTTGAGGTCCAAGTGTTAGAATTCTGCCCTTGTTGTTTGCCTTTATAAAGTAACTTATTGCCTTGTTGTTTGCCTTTATAAAGTAACTTATTGCCTTGTTGTTTGCCTTTATAAAGTAACTTATTGCCTTGTTGTTTGCCTTTATAAAGTAACTTATTGCCTTGTTGTTTGCCTTTATAAAGTAACTTATTGCCTTGTTGTTTGCCTTTATAAAGTAACTTATTGCCTTGTTGTTTGCCTTTATAAAGTAACTTATTGCCTTGTTGTTTGCCTTTATAAAGTAACTTATTGCCTTGTTGTTTGCCTTTATAAAGTAACTTATTGCCTTGTTGTTTGCCTTTATAAAGTAACTTATTGCCTTGTTGTTTGCCTTTATAAAGTAACTTATTGCCTTGTTGTTTGCCTTTATAAAGTAACTTATTGATCCCGTTTCTGAAGATAACATCATTACCATCCTTAACCCCCTCCCTCCCCAGGTGTCGTACCCCCATCGTGCTGGGGACATGAAGACCCACCTGGACCGTCCGCTGGTGGTCAACCCCCAGGACAACCGCAACAACAACACCAACAAGACCCGGCCCGGAGAGCCCCCTCTAGACCCGCAGGACACCCTGGGCCAGCAGAGGGCTGAAGAATACATCAGACGCCAGGCCTGCTACCATCAGAGGAACAGGGGGGGTCAACCAAGGGGAGGTAGTGGCCCAGAGAGAGAGGCCCGTCTGGGGCACGGGGGGAGCAGATTGTCCCTGCAGACGCTGGAGGGTATTGAAGAAAGAAGGGAACATGGAAGGAGATGTAGGCATAAAGAAGGGAAGGAGGGGAGGAGTGTGTCACCGCATTATAGCGAGGGAGGAGTGGGGGATGAGAAGAGGAGGCACAGGAGGGTTAGGAGGGAGGGGGAGGAGGGAGGGAGAAGGCATAAGTGTAAGGGGACAGAAGGGGTAGTGGTAGGGGAGGGGGGTGAGGTAGAGGGGGAGGGGAGGAGGCCAAGGCGTCATCGGCATGGAGAGAGGAGCCGACAGCATCGAGTTAGAAAGTGAGTGACAGAGGATCCGTGTGTCTGTGTCTGAATCTGTCAATATCAAACCTAATGTTTCCTTTGGGGATCAAAAGTATGTACACTACCGTTCAAAAGTTTGGGGTCACTTACAAATGTCCTTGTTTTCCATGAAAACATACATGAAATGAGGTGTAAAATGAATAGGACATATAGTGAAGACGTTGACATGGTTATAAATAATGATTTTTAATTGAAATAATAATTGTGTCCTTCAAACTTTGCCTTTGTCAAAGAATCCTCAATTTGCAGCAATTACAGCCTTGCAGACCTTTGGCATTCTAGTTGTCAATCTGTTGAGGTAATCTGAAGAGATTTCACCCCATGCCTCCTGAAGCACCTCCCACAAGTTGGATTGGCTTGATGGGCACTTCTTACGTACCATACGGTCAAGCTGCTCCCACTACAGCTCAATAGGGTTGAGATCCGGTGACTGTGCTGGCCACTCTATTATAGACAGAATACCAGCTGACTGCTTCTTCCCTAAATAGTTATTGCATCGTTTGGAGCTGTGCTTTGAGTCATTGTCCATTGTCTGTACGCCTATGTAGATATTCTGCCTTTTCCAACATTAACAATGTCTACACTGTATTTCTGATCAATTTGATGTTATTTTAATGAACTTTTTTTTGTTGCTTTTCTTAAAAAGGAAAAGACATTTCTAAGTGACCCCAAACTTTTAAACGGTGGTGTAGATTGCTATTGATTTGTCGAAGCCAGTGTCCTGTACTGTATGTCATTAAATGAGCAGCATAGTAACTATGTTTTTTTCAAGATGTCACTGTCCTTGCACCTGCCTCCCCCAAACTCTACCCCCTCTCACTCTTCCTCTCTTTCCCTCTCCCTCCCACTCCGCCCACCCCCCATCCCTCCATCAGAGACCACCACTGCAGTGGCCCCAACCTCTCCACCGCTCGGCCCATCCTCAGACAGGACAGTCAGTACAGGGAAGACCTAGACAACCTCCTCAACAACAGCAAACTACACGACCACACCCTCCACCCGCTGCCCCCAGACCACCCTGACCTTGTGAATAACCTCCTGAACCGCAGTGTGACAGCAGACACACACCACCATAGTATGGACAGTCTAATTCTGACCAGTATGGCCAAGCCGGCTCATACAGTCGTGGATATGATGCCTCCTGTCTAT
>NC_068430.1:75198704-75201546 GCF_023373465.1 Oncorhynchus keta
CTGGCTACGACCCAGTTACTCAGCCCTGCACCTTAGAGGCTGTTGCCCTATATAGACATGGAATCACTGGTCACTTTAATAATGGAACACTAGTCACTTTAATCATGTTTACATACTTTACTCATCTCATATGTATTTACTGTATTCTATTCTACTGTATTTTTGTCAATGCCCCTCCAACATTGCTTGTCCTAATATTTATATAGTTCTTAATTCAATTATTTTACTTTTAGATTTGTGTGTATTGTTATGAATTGTTGCTGGAGCTAGGAACACAAGCATTTCTCTACACCCACAATAACATCTGCTACATATGTGTATGTTACCAATAACATCTGCATGTTACCAATAACATCTGCTACATATGTGTATGTTACCAATAACATCTGCTACATATGTGTATGTTACCAATAACATCTGCTACATATGTGTATGTTACCAATACAATTTGATTTAGTGAAGTTATATTTTTGGCAACCAGTTGCTGCTTGTATCTTTAATTTGGATCCTTATTGGTTAAGTTTCATACAGCAGGTCAGGAAGACAGGCAGACAGGTAGAGACACAGGTCAGGAAGACAGGCAGACAGGTAGAGACACAGGTCAGGAAGACAGGCAGACAGGTAGAGACACAGGTCAGGAAGACAGGCAGACGGGTAGAGACACAGGTCAGGAAGACAGGCAGACAGGTAGAGACACAGGTCAGGAAGACAGGCAGACAGGTAGAGACACAGGTCAGGAAGACAGGCAGACAGGTAGAGACACAGGTCAGGAAGACAGGCAGACAGGTAGAGACACAGGTCAGGAAGGCAGGCAGACGGGTAGAGACACAGGTCAGGAAGACAGGCAGACAGGTAGAGACGCAGGTCAGGAAGACAGGCAGACAGGTAGAGACACAGGTCAGGAAGACAGGCAGACAGGTAGAGACACAGGTCAGGAAGACAGGCAGACAGGTAGAGACACAGGTCAGGAAGACAGGCAGACAGGTAGAGAGACACAGGTCAGGAAGACAGGCAGACAGGTAGAGACAAAGGTCAGGAAGACAGGCAGACAGGTAGAGACACAGGTCAGGAAGACAGGCAGACAGGTAGAGACACAGGTCAGGAAGACAGGCAGACGGGTAGAGACACAGGTCAGGAAGACAGGCAGACAGGTAGAGACACAGGTCAGGAAGACAGGCAGACAGGTAGAGACACAGGTCAGGAAGACAGGCAGACGGGTAGAGACACAGGTCAGGAAGACAGGCAGACAGGTAGAGACACAGGTCAGGAAGACAGGCAGACAGGTAGAGACACAGGTCAGGAAGGCAGGCAGACAGGTAGAGACACAGGTCAGGAAGACAGGCAGACAGGTAGAGACACAGGTCAGGAAGACAGGCAGACAGGTAGAGACACAGGTCAGGAAGGCAGGCAGACAGGTAGAGACACAGGTCAGGAAGACAGGCAGACAGGTAGAGACAAAGGTCAGGAAGACAGGCAGACGGGTAGAGACACAGGTCAGGAAGACAGGCAGACAGGTAGAGACACAGGTCAGGAAGACAGGCAGACAGGTAGAGACACAGGTCAGGAAGACAGGCAGACGGGTAGAGACACAGGTCAGGAAGACAGGCAGACAGGTAGAGACACAGGTCAGGAAGACAGGCAGACGGGTAGAGACACAGGTCAGGAAGACAGGCAGACAGGTAGAGACACAGGTCAGGAAGACAGGCAGACAGGTAGAGACAAAGGTCAGGAAGACAGGCAGACGGGTAGAGACACAGGTCAGGAAGGCAGGCAGACAGGTAGAGACACAGGTCAGGAAGACAGGCAGACAGGTAGAGACACAGGTCAGGAAGACAGGCAGACGGGTAGAGACACAGGTCAGGAAGACAGGCAGACAGGTAGAGACACAGGTCAGGAAGACAGGCAGACGGGTAGAGACACAGGTCAGGAAGACAGGCAGACAGGTAGAGACACAGGTCAGGAAGACAGGCAGACAGGTAGAGACACAGGTCAGGAAGGCAGGCAGACGGGTAGAGACACAGGTCAGGAAGGCAGGCAGACAGGTAGAGACACAGGTCAGGAAGACAGGCAGACAGGTAGAGACACAGGTCAGGAAGACAGGCAGACAGGTAGAGACACAGGTCAGGAAGGCAGGCAGACAGGTAGAGACAAAGGTCAGGAAGACAGGCAGACAGGTAGAGACACAGATCAGGAAGGCAGAACTATCACTCTAAGATCATCCACTAACACCTACACCCTACGCACTTGTGGAGATCTGAAAGGATTTGATTGGTATAACCAGTATGGTGAAACATCCACCTAGCCTATCAGAGTTGAAACAGATGGACAAGTGAAACAGACGTACAGGGGAAACAGATAGACAGGTGAAACAGACAGACAGGTGAAACAGACAGACAGGTGAAACAGACAGACAGGTGAAACAGATAGACAGGTGAAACAGACAGACAGGTGAAACAGATAGACAGGTGAAACAGACAGACAGATTAAACAGACAGACAGGTGAAACAGGTGAGTAACAGGCTCGTCGGTAAGGGAGAGACTGGAAATGCTGGACTCATAGAATAATGATTCCTTGCTGAAGACAGTCTCTAAGCATCTGTTGTGAATCTGATGGACTCATAGAATAATGATTCCTAGCTGAAGACAGTCTCTAAGCATCTGTTGTGAATCTGATGGACTCATAGAATAATGATTCCTAGCTGAAGACAGTCTCTAAGCATCTGTTGTGAATCTGATGGACTCATAGAATAATGATTCCTAGCTGAAGACAGTCTCTAAGCATCTGTTGTGAATCTGATGGACTCATAGAATAATGATTCCTAGCTGAAGACAGTCTCTAACC
>NC_068430.1:75201646-75206646 GCF_023373465.1 Oncorhynchus keta
TCCATCTCTCTCTTTCTCCCTCTCTCCATGTCTCTCTCCTTCTCCCTCTCTCCATCTCTCTCTCTCTTTCCTCTTCTCTTTCTCCCTCTCTCTCTCTCTCTCTCTTTCTCCTCTCTCTCTCTCTCTCTCTCTCTCTCTCTCTCTCTCTCTCTCTCTCTCTCTCTCTCTCTCTCTCTTTCTCCATCTCTCTCTCTCTCTCTCTCTCTCTCTCTCTCTTCTCCCTCTCTCCAAATTAGCTTTATTGGCATTGGAAACATATGTTTACATTTCCAAAGCAAGTGAGTTGAATAATTAGTTAAGATAAAACACACACACACACACACACACACACACACACACACACACACACACACACACACACACACACACACACACACACACACACACACACACACACACACACACACACACACACACACACACACACACACACACACACACACACACACACACACACCCACACATATAGGACCAGTGAAGTAGGACATATTAGGACATATATAGAGGGCACACTTGCCAATTGACAGGAAAGCACTCTGTGGGCTTTACTATCACAGAAGCGATCAATAGCAAAGTTCAGAGGTCCAACCTCTATACATTTCTATGGACAGCAGCTGTAATGACATTTCTCCAAACAGCCTTTCACCACTCACTTGAGAACTAAATAAGGAAACAAGTAATATATTGGAAACACGCACCAGGTAGACATATGATTCTGAAATGAACCCACGCTGTGTTCGACAAAGGAAAAAGTAATACGTTATCTTTACACTGTTACTCATAAAAGTAATCTGATTACGTAACGTTATGGGCAGGACAAACATTGTGCACTGAAAAAAAAATCTGATTACGTAGGGGCAGGACAAACATGCACAATGTGCACTGTTACTCATAAAAGTAATCTGATGACTTACCACCAACACTGGGCAGGTTTGACAATGTGCACTGTTACTCATAAAAGCTTTCATCTGTGGCGCGCACATAATCCCTTGTCTACATGTGTTACGTGCACCACCAACACTGGGCAGGACAAACATGCACAATGTGGTTACTCATAAAAGTATATTACTGCAACCACAAACATCTGTACATATTTCCTCATAAAAGTAATCTGATTTCATTCAAACACTCCTTCATCTGGAGTTACTCATAAAGTTCTGATTATAGACCCACCAACACTGGGCAGGACAAACATGCACAATGTGACTGTTACCATAAAGATGATTACGTAGCATTACCACCAACACTGGGCAGGACACTTGCCAATTGACAGGAAAGCACTCTGTGGGCTTTACTATCACAGAAGCGATCAATAGCAAAGTTCAGGGCAGGACAAACATGCCAATGTGCCTGTTACTCATAAATTTCTATGGACACCAACACTGGGCAGGACTGTAATGACATTTCTCAAAAGCTGATTACTTTCACCACTCACTGGAGAACTAAATAAGGAAACTCATAAAAGTGGATCTGATTACGAATCATTACCACCAACACTGGGCAGGACAAACATGCACAATGTAGACATATGATTCTGAAACCAACACTGAACAAACCACAATGCTGTGTTCTGATTAAAGGAAAACACTGGGCAGGACAAACATGCACAATTGCACTGTTACTCATAAAAGTAATCTGATTACGTAACGCATTACCACCAACACTGGGCAGGACAAACATGCACAATGTGCACTGTTACTCATAAAAGTAATCTGATTACGTAACGCATTACCACCAACACTGGGCAGGACAAACATGCACAATGTGCACTGTTACTCATAAAAGTAATCTGATTACGTAACGCATTACCACCAACACTGGGCAGGACAAACATGCACAATGTGCACTGTTACTCATAAAAGTAATCTGATTACGTAACGCATTACCACCAACACTGGGCAGGACAAACATGCACAATGTGCACTGTTACTCATAAAAGTAATCTGATTACGTAACGCATTACCACCAACACTGGGCAGGACAAACATGCACAATGTGCACTGTTACTCATAAAAGTAATCTGATTACGTAACGCATTACCACCAACACTGGGCAGGACAAACATGCACAATGTGCACTGTTACTCATAAAAGTAATCTGATTACCTACATTACCACAACACTGGGCAGGACAAACATGATCATGCAATAGATTACAGATGCATTGTCATAAAAGTGGCATCTGAAAGTTATCTGGGGCAGGACAAACATGCACAATGTGCACTGTTACTCATAAAAGTAATCTGATTACGTAACAGACCACCAACACTGGGCAGGACAAACATGCACAATGGGGTAGGAACACACACAGAACACACACAATCTACATACTTGGACACAATGCAAATCAATCCCTGATCTATGCAATAGATTACAGATGCATTGTCAGGTCCGTGCTAAAGGGTGGACATGAAAGGCTTTTGATCTGGAGGAGGACAGGATGGAGGGCAGTGCTAAAGGGTAGGAAAGTAGGAGAGAACAGAGAGGGGGAGGACAGGATGGAGGGCACGTGCTAAAGGGGTAGGAAAAGGAGAGAACAGAGAGGGAGGACAGGATGGAGGCACGTGCTAAAGGGTTGGGAAAAGGAGAGAACAGAGAGGGAGGACAGGATGGAGGGCACGTGCTAAAGGGGTGGGAAAAGGAGAGAACAGAGAGGGAGGACAGGATGGAGGGCACGTGCTAAAGGGTTGGGAAAAGGAGAGAACAGAGAGGGAGGACAAGATGGAGGGCACGTGCTAAAGGGGTAGGAAAAGGAGAGAACAGAGAGGGAGGACAGGATGGAGGGCACGTGCTAAAGGGGTAGGAAAAGGAGAGAACAGAGAGGGAGGACAGGATGGAGGGCACGTGCTAAAGGGGTAGGAAAAGGAGAGAACAGAGAGGGAGGACAGGATGGAGGGCACGTGCTAAAGGGGTGGGAAAAGGAGAGAACAGAGAGGGAGGACAGGATGGAGGGCACGTGCTAAAGGGTTGGGAAAAGGAGAGAACAGAGAGGGAGGACAGGATGGAGGGCACGTGCTAAAGAGGTAGGAAGAGGAGAGAATAGAGAGGGAGGACAAGATGGAGAGCATGTGCTAAAGGGGTAGGAAAAGGAGAGAACAGAGAGGGAGGACAGGATGGAGGGCACGTGCTAAAGGGGTGGGAAAAGGAGAGAACAGAGAGGGAGGACAGGATGGAGGGCACGTGCTAAAGGGGTAGGAAAAGGAGAGAACAGATAGGGAGGACAGGATGGAGGGCACGTGCTAAAGGGGTAGGAAAAGGAGAGAATAGAGAGGGAGGACAGGATGGAGGGCACGTGCTAAAGGGGTAGGAAAAGGAGAGAAGAGAAGAGAGAAGGAGAAAAATAGTAATGATCTGGTACCTAAAGCATGGTCATCTATTCTTGGTATTTTGTCTCTATCTCCTGGGTATGTCCCAATTATTTCTCCTTCCTCCCAAAATGTGCTCTTGTTCACTTCCCTTTACTGAAAGATCTGTTATTAGAAACTACCTCTGGCCCAATCCAATGCTTTTAGATTCGTGGGAAGTAGTGAACGAGTGCACACTTCAGGAGAATGGAGATATTATTGGGAGCACCCTCTCTGTCCCTACTTGATGACTCCTAATAGATTAGTCAGTCAGCAGACAGTCAGACAGACACCTAAGGCTAACTGTCTGTCTGTTCCTCCCTTGCCCTTCATATTCCCCCTTTCCTTCCCATGGGATGGGCCTCAGGCCTGTTTCACTGCCTCATCATCAATCAATGTCAACAACTGTCCACTAATTATGACATCACGATAATTGCCCAGTGACATTGTATCTGATGTCATTATCTAGGGTTAGTATAGGGTCATATTCCCTTGCTCAGACGTTGCATGCATCAACCATTGGTTGCGTGCCACATCATCAACTGTGCCGTCGGGCACCAGATTGCTATAACATATGAATTGGTTTGCTGATACGTAATATATATATCCATGGGTTGTAAGATCTGGCATGTGATTTTCGATGTACCGATTCCATGGCACATCGATACTTAAAAACGACGCTGGATATTCAAGTTAAATTGTTATACAAAATTCTTGCAGTATACATATGTAGGTTGTTTTTGGTCGCAGGTTCAGGAATGGCTGAAGAATTGCAACATTTACCTGGAGCTAACCCTGCAGACAGCACTACTGGGTGATCTGAGAAGTCATGGTCAATCAATCAATAATATAATCATTTTCTGAGCAAAAATGTGTATCTTTAATTTACTCTCTGTAAAAACTATGAGAATAGACAGGTTCAGAACTTTCAGCACAGTTGAAAAATATATGGCCAGTAGAAATCACAACTGGATGTTTTTCAGAGATGGGAGGTACATAATATAACTCATGTAAAATAGGTGTCTGTAAAATGTATATAGTGAATATATAATATATAATGAATAATGATATAATATATGTATGTATACAGTATGTATAAGCTGGAAGTACAAGCCTAAGTGTTGTTGTCCATTAGTTTACTCCAATTAGGGAAATTGAAAATAATATATACAGTACCAGTAAAAGGTTTGGAAACACCACCTCAGTCAAGGGTTTTTCTGTATTTTTACTATTTTCTAATAATAGTGAAGACATCAGAACTATGAAATAACACATATGGAATCATGTAGTAACCAAAAAAGTGTTAAACAAATCAAATCCAAATATAATTAATATTTTAGATTCTTTAAAGTAGCCACCCTTTACCTTGATGACAACTTCACACACTCTTGGCATTCTCTCAACCAGCTTCACCCTGAAATGATTAGCCAACAGTCTTGAAGGAGTTCCCACATACGCTGAGCACTTATTGGCTGCTTTTTTCAACTCATCCCAAACCATCTCAATTGAGTTGAGGTCGGGTGATTTTGGAGGCCAGGTCATCTGATGCAGCAATCCATCACTCTCCTTCTTGGTCAAATAGCCCTTACACAGCCTGGAGGTGTGTTAGGTCACTGTCCTGTTGAAAAACAAACTAGATGGGATGGCGTATCACTGC
>NC_068430.1:75209146-75366646 GCF_023373465.1 Oncorhynchus keta
TTCTCTATATTCTCTTGTGATTCTCAACTCTAATTCTCTTTTTTCCTCAGCTCTCTCTCTCCCTCCTTCCCTCATTCATGCTCTCCTTCCTTTCTCTTTCTCTTTTCTTCTCTCTCCATCCTTCCTTCTCTTCTCTTCCTTCTCTTCTCCTCCTCCCTCCCTCCCTCCCTCCTCTCCCTCTCTCCTCTTCTCTAACTCCCTCCCTCCCTCCCTCTCTCAGAACTCCCTCCTCTCCTCTCCTCCTCCTCAGAACTCTCCTTCTCTCTCCTCTCCTCTCCCTCCCTTCCTCCCTCCCTCTCTCTGAACTCCCTCCCTCCTTCCCTCCAAATCCTACCTACTTCCTCCCCCACTGTCTCTCTCCTTCTGTATTCTGCTCATGCCTCTATGGTGCATTGATTGATTGGTGCTACTGTGGATCGAAACATCATTTTCATCCTTTTGTCCAAACTCTTTCTCCCTCCTTCCTCCCTCCCCCCTCCTCCCTCCCTTTCTCTCCTCCCTCTCCTCTCTCTCCCTCCTCTCTCCTTCTCTCCTTCTCTCCCCTACTCTCTTTCCCCCACTCCCTCTCCTCTCTCCCCCTACTCTCTTGATCCTCCTCTCCTCATCTCCCCTACTCTCTTTCTCTCCTCCCTCTCCTCTCTCCCCCTACTCTCTTTCTCTCCTCCCTCTCCTCTCTCCCCCTACTCTCTTTCTCTCCTCCCTCTCCTCTCTCTCCCCCTACTCTCTTTCTCTCCTCCCTCTCCTCTCTCCCCTACTCTCTTTCTCTCCTCCCTCTCCTCTCTCCCCTACTTCCTCTCTTCTCTCCTTCCTCTCCTCCCTCTCCCCCTCTACTCTCTTTCTCTCCTTCCTCTCCTCTCTCCCCCTACTCTCTTTCCCTCTCTCCTCCTCTCCTCTCTCCCCTACTCTCTTTCTCTCCTCCCTCCCTCTCCTCTCTCCCCCTCTCTCTTCTCTTTTCTCTCCTCCTCTCCTCTCTCCCCCTCTCTCTCTCCTTCCTCTCCTCTCTCCCCTCCTCCCTCCTCCCTCTCCTCTTTCTCCCCTCTACTCTCTTTCTCTCCTTCCTCTCCTCTCTCCCTACTCTCTTTCTCTCCTTCCTCCTCTCCTCTCTCTCCCTACTCTCTCTCCTTCCTCTCCTCTCTCCCCTACTCTCTTTCTCTCCTCTTTCCTCTCCTCTCTCCCCCTACTCTCTTTCTCTCCTCCTCTCCTCTCTCCCCCTACTCTCTCTCCTTCCTCTCCTCTCTCCCTACTCTCTTTCTCTCCTTCCTCTCCTCTCTCCCCTACTCTCTTTCCCTCCTTCCTCTCCTCTCTACCCCTACTCTCTTTCTCTCCTCCCTCTCCTCTATCCCCCTACTCTCTTTCTCTCCTTCCTCTCCTCTCTCCCCCTACTCTCTTTCTCTCCTTCCTCTCCTCTCCCCCTACTCTCTCCTTCCTCTCCCTCTCTCCCCTACTCTCTTTCCTTCCTCTCCTCTCTCCCCTACTCTCTCTTCCTTCCTCTCCTCTCTCCCTACTCTCTCTCCTTCCTCTCCTCTCACCCCCCTACTCTCTTTCTCTCTCCTTCCTCTCCTCCTCTATGGCATAACCAACCAGACAGATTTCCCTCAACAAGCTCCTTCTTCTTCTTCTCTCTCCCTCGTTCCCTTCGCTTCCTCTCCTTCCTTCTGTCGCTCCACATTTCCGGATATGACCAAATTCATTGTTATTGCTGACGGTTTCTATTTCCTTTTGAAAAGAAAAGGGCTCTGAGGATTATACGTTTATATTTGTAGCTACATCTGTCTTAATAAGAAATAGAGGACAATGGTGGTGATGTCAACTGGTCATTTTTCCCGACCTGCTGTAACTGATTAGTGATGCAGTTTGCTAGGACAGTTGGCTTGTAGTTCAAATCCCACATGGAGCAGGTATGTTTCTTTAACAAATCCTTTATTTACAATATTCCTCCTGTGTCCACAAACTTCTCACTCTGAAAAGTGAAAGCATTTAAAAAGTGAAAACATACCCGTGAGAGGGGTCACCCTGGTAGCAGTTGTAGGTTTTAATACAGTACCCAAGAAGACCAATCTATTAGTTCATTTGACCACTGGAAAAAGAGCTCCTGTGTAAATACTGCAATGTGGGTTGGATTGAATTGAGCCCTTAATCTTCATTTTCAAGGTGATGATTGCACTTTTCTTCCCAACATAATACCGCAATAAATGTGAGTCCACATTAACAACAAAAAATGTTGCACCTCACGGGGGATTCGAACTGACAGTAGATGTCAGGATCTTAGCACAGAATCACCGTGAGCGAACTGTCTAGAGCCATATTTGCTTGCGATGCACATCATTTTATTATGAGAGCGTGCCAGTGGACTTCTGCTAAGTACGCTTTAGTGAGAAAATGTTGGGATCAGGTGCGATTATAGTATATGTCATTTTGCAAGCCAGCATAATGTGACTTGACAGGAGTTTCAGACAACTGTGTTAGGGTAAAATTAGGCTGTCGAATTATGATCTAAAAAATTAATTAAAGTAATGTATTGTCATAAATAATTACATTTTCATGATTAAATATTCACCTTGGCACTCACTTGGTGAAGGCTTCAGGACTGAACACCATCGAATGCAACACCTATGCCTCTGTCAATAGCAAACACAGTCATGGGTAGTACTGGTACCGCTAACATTCACTTGAAAGGCACCATGGGAAAAAATATGCAAATAAGGCTTTACACTCTACAGTGTTAAAACAACACCCCAAAATGAGTTACTGTAACAGCGCAGGTGTTCATTCCTAACACTGAACAAGTGTAACAGCATCAGCTCTAATAAAGTGCTCATTTAAAGGGTAACTTTCATCGGCAATTTCAGCCTTTGAATAAAAAACATTTTTCCAGGTGAGAAGTTGCGAGTGGGTAAACGTACACTGAAAAAAAAAAAGCATAAACGCAAAATGTAAAGTGTTGGTCCCTTGTTTCGTGAGCTGAAATAAAATATCCCAGAAATGTTCCATACGCACTAAAAGCTTAAGTCTCTCAAATGTTGTGCACACATTTGTTTACATCCTTGTTAGTGAGGATGTTCTCCTTTGCCAAGATAATTCATCCACAGGTGTGGCATATCAAGAAGCTGATTAAACAGCATGATCATTACACAGGTGCACCTTGTGCTGGGAACAATAAAAGGCCACTCTAAAATGTGCACAGTGCCACAGATGAGGGAGCGTGAAATCGGCAAGCTGACTGTAGGAATGTCAACCAGAGATGTTGCCAAGAGAATTGAATGTTAATTTCTCTACCATAAGCTGAATCAATGTCAATTTAGAGATTTTGGCAGAGAGCCTCAACCCAGACCATGTGTAACCATACCAACCCAGACCATGTGTAACCATACCAACCCAGACCATGTGTAGACCATGTGTAACCACCATACCATACCCCCAGACCATGTGTAACCATACCAACCCAGACCATGTGTAACCATACCAACCCAGACCACCATACCAACCCAGACCATGTGTAACCATACCAACCATGTGTAACCATACCACCCAGACCATGTGTAACCATAGCAACCCAGGACCTCCAGCTGTGTGAAACTTGGAGTTTGCACAACCAAAGAATTTCTGCCAACAAACTGTCAGAAACCATCTCAGGGAAGCCATCTCATGATCTGAGTGCTTTTCATCCTCACCAGGGTCTTGACGTGACTGCAGTTTGGGGTCGTAACCGACTTCAGTGGGCAAATGATCACCTTCGATGGCCACTGGCCACGCTGGAGAAGTGTGCTCTTCATGGATGAATCCCGGTTTCTACTGTACCGGGCAGATGGCAGACAGCATGTATGGCGTTGTGTGGGCGAGCGGTTTGCTGATGTCAATGTTGTGAACAGAGTGCCCCATGGTGGCAGGGGGGGGGCAGGCATAAACTACGGACAAGGAACACAATTGCATTTTATTCATGGCAATTTGACTGCACAGAGACACCGTGATGAGATCCTGAGGCCCATTGTCGTGCCATTCATCTGTCGCCATCATGTTTCAGCATGATAATGCACGGCCCCATGTCGCAAGAATCTGTACACAATTTCTGGAAGCTGAAAATGTCCCAGTTTTCCGTGGCCTGCACACTCACCAGACATGTCACCCATTCAGCATGTTTGTTAGTATAACATCAATCAATCAATGTGCAGAAACGTAGATATTAAAACAAACTATTCTAAAAAGCAACCTGCAACAAAGCATGCTGGGAAATATGATAACGAGTCCTCTCCCATGTCTTTTTCACTCTGAGAGAGTTAACGGAAATGAACTCAACACAGTCGAGTGACAACAACACCATGTGGTGTTGATTCCACTGTGATTCAAATAACACTTCATTTATTCACTGCAGGTGGCGTCAATTCTAATCCCACTGGTGTTAATCCACTGGTGTTAATCCACTGGTCTTAATCCACTGGTGTTAATCCCACTGGTGTTAATCCACTGGTGTTAACCCACTGGTGTTAATCCACTGGTGTTAATCCACTGGTGTTAATCCCACTGGTGTTAATCCACTGGTGTTAATCCACTGGTGTTAATCCCACTGGTGTTAATCCACTGGTGTTAATCCACTGGTGTTAATCCCACTGGTGTTAATCCACTGGTGTTAATCCACTGGTGTTAATCCCACTGGTGTTAATCCACTGGTGTTAATCCACTGGTGTTAATCCACTGGTGTTAATCCACTGGTGTTAATCCACTGGTGTTAATCCACTGGTGTTAACCCACTGGTGTTAATCCACTGGTGTTAATCCACTGGTGTTAATCCCACTGGTGTTAATCCACTGGTGTTAATCCACTGGTGTTAATCCCACTGGTGTTAATCCACTGGTGTTAATCCACTGGTGTTAATCCACTGGTGTTAATCCCACTGGTGTTAATCCACTGGTGTTAATCCACTGGTGTTAATCCACTGGTGTTAATCCCACTGGTGTTAATCCACTGGTGTTAATCCACTGGTGTTAATCCCACTGGTGTTAATCCACTGGTGTTAATCCACTGGTGTTAATCCCACTAGAATCAACACTCAGATATAACACTCACAACACTAGTTAACAGTTTTGACATAAATATACTTGAACATCTATGGCAAGACTGGAAATGGCTGTCTATCAACGATCAACAGCTAACTTGTAAGAATTGAAAAATAATATAATGCAAAGATTCCAGGTATGTAAATCTTAGAGATTTACCCAGCAAGCCACACAGCTGTAATTGCTGCCAAATGTGATTGTAACATGTATTGACTCAGGGGTGTGAATACTTATGTACATGAGATATTTATGTATTTCAATTTTCAAAAAAATTGCTAAGAAATCTAAAAACATGTTTTCACCTTTGTCGTTATGGGGTGTTGTTTTTAGATGGGTGAGACAAATATATTTGTAATCCATTTAGTCTGTAACACAACACATTGTGGAACAAGTCAAGGAGTATGAATGCTTTCTGAAGGCACTATACATGCAGATGTGGCCTATGCATACTGTACATGGCTGGGCAATGTGATCGCTACATCCAATCAACAGGATGATGGCATAAATGTAAATGTCATTTAATACAGGATGGAAATTAGAGTAGCTGCTGTGTCAGCAGGCCAGGCCAGGGTATCCACAGTCCGTTTAGCATGTCTAGCCAATTTATAGCTTAAACATAGTGTAAAACTTCTCCTCCCTCGCTCTCTCTCCCCAGGGTCCTCTCTCTCTCTCTCTCTCTCTCTCTCTCTCTCTCTCTCTCTCTCTCTCTCTCTCTCTCTCTCCCCCTCCCTCTCTCACCCCCCCCCCTCCCTCCCTCCCTCCCTCTATCTCTCTCTCTTTCCATCTCTCTCTCCCTTTAAGCCTTGAAGAGCAATTGCCCCTGAAACCAACTTTCTATTTAGAAACAGCCTCTGGCATCGATATGAGTTAGACACATTTATTCTAGTGGCAACATGTGGAAATAGGATACATTTGGTTATAAAGTCAGTCTCGTTCATAGCTGAGACTTGAGATCGTGACTGAATCACAACGTAAATGAAGGTTGGGTTTGTTTCAATCCTGCCCACATGCCTACGTCTGGCAGCAAACAAGTCATCATCAATTCAGAGTGAAGCTGCATGCAACCTGATAGTAATTCCTGTGGTTAATATGTGTTGACTTTGGATATCCCTGTGGGGCTAGTTAGGGACCATCTGTAAATTACACAATGTACATTGGACAATATGTTAAAATTCCAATAGCTCCAAATTTCAGTGACTTTAAAACGTCAAAACAACTATAAATTGTAGAAATTAATATACAAAGCATTTATTGAGAAAACTAAGAGTTGTGCAGGATGAACATGTTGTTTCATTTACTTTGTATAATGTATTGATGGTCCCTAACTAACCCAGGAGCTCGGCTATCCAAGGAAACCACATTTTCCACGGTAGCACACCAGCTGGCTGAAGCTAATTGGCAAAATAATTTGGCTAACTCTTCTCACACACACAAGACCCCCACATCAAACCACACAACGAAACCAACTCACATTTGAATTCCGTCATGGCCGCTACCATTTCTTAATGAACCAAATCTAAAAAGAGGCCAAATCAGGAAGGGCAGTCGTCCTTTAAGCTGGCTGTTTGACTGGCTGAATATAAAGTTAAAATATCATGTTCTCTCTCTTTCTCTCTCCATAGCTACTTGTCCAAAGGCCCTGCATTGATCAGTGAGACTTAGTGGATTACCGGACCAGTGTTTCTATGGTGATGGACTGACGGTCATACCCAGTCTACTCTGGACTAAGAGTGGACCTTGGAGGGAAGGACCACCGAGGACCACCGAGGACCACAACTGGCTCCAGCACCCAGACTTTTAGACCAAGCCACCCACCTACCCAGGCACCAGTGACTGAAACAGGGGGACTAACAGACAACCTGAGGAGAAGCCTCTCTCTTCCTATCTTCATCTCTATCGTCACCTGGATCTCTAGATTCTTCTAGTAGTCAGAGAAGCATCAGGAGAAGAGGAGAAGAGGTGAGTGAGCCCGTAGCATGGGGGGGGGCACCTATAAAAAGTGGTATAATTCACCTGATTTGGATGTAAAAACCCTCAAATTAAAGCTGAATATCTGCACTTTCAGCTCATCTTGATTGTTTCCTTTCCAAATCCATTGTGTTGGAGTACCGAGAACTTGGTCAATGTCCAAATATTTATGGACCTGACTGTACACATTACAATTGATCCATTCAGCAGACGCTCCCATCCAGAGCGAGCCACAGCGAGTGCATTCATCTTAATAACTTCTTGGTGCACCCATCCTGTTAGTGGGATCATTTTCGTCAACATCCGCTGAATTGCAGAGTGCCAAATTCAAATTAAATTACTACAATTATTTAATTTTCATGAAACCACAAGTGCAATATACCAAAACACAGCATAGCTTGTTGTTAAGATAGCCAGGTGAGACAACCACATATCACAGTCGTAACCCAACCACGTATCACAAACATAATATAATACAAAACACAATACACGGTTCAAGTCCAACTGGCCACTGCAACAGGTGGTGTCAACAAGGGAAATTGCCAAGTTCTTTCTGGGAAAACAGAGAGCGAAAGAGAGAAAGAAAGAGTGCAGAAGACACAGTCTGACTGGTAAAAAGTCTCTCAGCTCTTCTCATGCAGTCCAATCTAAATGGTGTCCTTGAACAACTAGTTCAGGAGACAAACTTAAAGTTTGACACGTTTAACTTTCTTCAGAGCTGCTGTGTCTGAACATTGAGTCCTCTGTCTCTACACAGTCTGTCTATGACAGTGTTCTAAATGGAGTCTGTCTCTACACAGTCTGTCTATAACAGTGTTCTGAATGGAGTCTGTCTCTACACAGTCTGTCTATAACAGTGTTCTAAATGGAGTCTCTGTCTCTACACAGTCTGTCTATGACAGTGTTCTGAATGGAGTCTGTCTCTACACAGTCTGTCTATGACAGTGTTCTAAATGGAGTCTGTCTCTACACAGTCTGTCTATGACAGTGTTCTAAATGGAGTCTGTCTCTACACAGTCTGTCTATGACAGTGTTTTAAATGGAGTCTGTCTCTACATAGTCTGTCTATGACAGTGTTCTAAATGGAGTCTGTCTCTACACAGTCTGTCTATGACAGTGTTCTAAATGGAGTCTGTCTCTACACAGTCTGTCTATGACAGTGTTCTAAATGGAGTCTGTCTCTACACAGTCTGTCTATGACAGTGTTCTAAATGGAGTCTGTCTCTACACAGTCTGTCTATGACAGTGTTCTAAATGGAGTCTGTCTCTACACAGTCTGTCTATGACAGTGTTCTAAATGGAGTCTGTCTCTACACAGTCTGTCTATGACAGTGTTTTAAATGGAGTCTGTCTCTACACAGTCTGTCTATGACAGTGTTCTAAATGGAGTCTGTCTCTACACAGTCTGTCTATGACAGTGTTCTAAATGGAGTCTGTCTCTACACAGTCTGTCTATGACAGTGTTCTAAATGGAGTCTGTCTCTACACAGTCTGTCTATGACAGTGTTCTGAATGGAGTCTGTCTCTACACAGTCTGTCTATGACAGTGTTTTAAATGGAGTCTGTCTCTACACAGTCTGTCTATGACAGTGTTCTAAATGGAGTCTGTCTCTACACAGTCTGTCTATGACAGTGTTCTAAATGGAGTCTGTCTCTACACAGTCTGTCTATGACAGTGTTTTAAATGGAGTCTGTCTCTACACAGTCTATGACAGTGTTTTAAATGGAGTCTGTCTCTACACAGTCTGTCTATGACAGTGTTTTAAATGGAGTCTGTCTCTACACAGTCTATGACAGTGTTCTAAATGGAGTCTGTCTCTACACAGTCTGTCTATGACAGTGTTTTAAATGGAGTCTGTCTCTACACAGTCTATGACAGTGTTTTAAATGGAGTCTGTCTCTACACAGTCTGTCTATGACAGTGTTCTAAATGGAGTCTGTCTCTACACAGTCTGTCTATGAAAGTGTTCTAAATGGAGTCTGTCTCTACACAGTCTGTCTATGACAGTGTTCTGAATGGAGTCTGTCTATATCTCAGTCTGTCAAAACAGTGTTCTATGTGAGGGTAAAGGGTGTAATTTATGACAGTATAAAGTATGCCAGTCTTCTCGTTGGAGTCTGACAGACAGGCAGACAGACTGTCTATGACAGTGTTCTCAACTAGAGTCTGAATAACAGTAAAACACAGAGGAAGAGAAGATGAAACTAAGACCAGGTTCAGATCTCTACGGACATGGGGAGTCTGTCTGTGTGTGTGTTCTAAATGTGTGTGTGTCTCTACACAGTCTGTCTGTGACAGTGTTCTAAATGTGTGTCTGTCTCTGTGTGTCTGTCTGTGACAGTGTTCTGTGTGGAGTCTGTCTCTCGCTGCTCCATCTGTCTATGACAGTGTTCCTACACAGTCACTGTGATGTGTGTCCCGCTGGAGTTGGTAAATGGTTGTTGCTCTGCATCTCTCGAGTGGCTGACATAACAATGATGATCTCAACAGCTGGCACTATCCCTATACACAGCTAGTGGCCCTGGTCAAAATGTAGTGATGCACTACCATGCTAGAGGGTAACAGCTAGTGACCATGCTAGTAATTTATGATGCTCATATGACCATGCTAGAAGTGATGCTCAGTCTTCTCGTTGTTGATGCAGACCATGCTAGACAATGTAGTGATGCTCTCTCACACAGCTGTGACCATGCTAGAGGATGAATGCTCTCAACACAGCTGGTGACCATGCTAGAATAATGTAGTGATGCTCTCTCACACAGCTAGTGGCCATGCTAGAGTAATGTAGTGATGCTCTCTCACACAGCTAGTGGCCATGCTAGAGTAATGTAGTGATGCTCTCTCACACAGCTGGTGACCATGCTAGAGTAATGTAGTGATGCTCTCTCACACAGCTAGTGACCATGCTAGAGTAATGCAGTGATGCTCTCTCACACAGCTAGTGACCATGCTAGAGTAATGTAGTGATGCTCTCTCACACAGCTGGTGACCATGCTAGAGTAATGTAGTGATGCTCTCCTCACACAGCTAGTGGCCATGCTAGAGTAATGTAGTGATGCTCTCCTCACACAGCTTGTGACCATGCTAGAGTAATGTAGTGATGCTCTCTCACACAGCTCCACACAGCTCTCCCAGCTGACCATGCTAGAGTAATGTGTGATGCTCTCTCACACAGCTATGACCATGCTAGAGTAATGTAGTGATGCTCTCTCACGCTGGCTGACATGCTAACAATGTAGTGATGCTCTCCTCATAGTGACCATGCTAGAGTAATGTAGTGATGCTCTCCTCACACAGCTGGTGACCATGCTGGTAGTGATGCTCTCCTCACACAGCTGTGGCCATGCTAGAGTAATGTAGTGATGCTCTCCTCATACACAGCCATGCTAGTAATGTAGTGATGCTCTCTCATAGTGACCATGCTAGAGTAATGTAGTGATGCTCTCTCACACAGCTAGTGACCATGCTGAGTAATGTAGTGATGCTCACAGCTAGTGACCATGCTAGAGTAATGTAGTGATGCTCTCTCACACAGCTTGGCCATGCTAGAGTAATGTAGTGATGCTCTCTCAGCTAGTGATGCTCTCTCATGCCATAGAGTAATGTAGTGCCATGCTAGAGTAATGTAGTGATGCTCTCTCAGTGATGCTCTCTCTCACACAGCTAGTGACTCTCTCTCACAGCTAGTGACCATGCTAGAGTAATGTAGTGATGCTCTCCTCACACAGCTAGAGTGGCCATGTAGTGATGCTAGCTAGTGACCATGTAGTGATGCTCTCTCACACAGCTAGTGACCATCTAGAGTAATGTAGTGATGCTCTCACACAGCTAGTGGCCATGCTAGAGTAATGTAGTGATGCTCTCCTCACAGCTAGTGACCAGCTAGTGTAGTGATGCTCATGCCATGCTAGAGTAATGTAGTGATGCTCTCCTCACACAGCTAGTGGCCATGCTAGAGTAATGTAGTGATGCTCTCCTCACACAGCTAGTGGCCATGCTAGAGTAATGTAGTGATGCTCTCCTCACACAGCTAGTGGCCATGCTAGAGTAATGTAGTGATGCTCTCCTCACACAGCTAGTGGCCATGCAAGAGTAATGTAGTGATGCTCTCCTCACACAGCTAGTGGCCATGCTAGAGTAATGTAGTGATGCTCTCCTCACACAGCTAGTGGCCATGCTAGAGTAATGTAGTGATGCTCTCCTCACACAGCTAGTGGCCATGCAGAGCAATGTAGTGATGCTCTCCTCACACAGCTAGTGGCCATGCTAGAGTAATGTAGTGATGCTCTCCTCAGCTACACAGCTAGTGGCCATGCTAGAGTAATGTAGTGATGCTCTCCTCACACAGCTAGTGGCCATGCTAGAGTAATGTAGTGATGCTCTCCTCATACAGCTAGTGGCCATGCTAGCGTAATGTAGTGATGTGAAGAGGTAGATACTAACTACACGATGGTGAGATACTACTGTGAGATTTGTGTTTGTGTAAGAAAGGGAGAGAGAGAGAGAGTTTCTGTTTGTATGTGTATTACAATGTGTTTATGTGAGAGATAATGTGTGTGTGATGGTGTGTTTGGGCATTCCACTGGGCAGTCCCCCAACAGACCCCAGGTATCAGTAATCCCTTCTTTCATCTCTCCCTCCCTTCTCCCCAGGTGTTTGCCAGGTACTACTGTGCCTCTCCAAATGTTGTGAGAAACACTGCCAAGCTACCTACCAGGTGGGCAGGCCTCCCTCTCCATCTAGCGTTCTCTCTCTCTCTCTCTCTCTCTCTCTTTTCTCTTTCTCTCTTTGACTCCTGCTACTCCGTTCTTAGTATGAAGACCAGATTGAAACAGGAGGTTTTCAGGAACCTCAAGCTAGGTAACTCTCACTTCCCTTCCCATGGAGGTCCAGGCAGGGGCTTTCCTGGATTGGCAAGCCGACATTGGGTACCCCGACCTGGGCAGCCCTCAGTTCCTCTCCCCTCTGCGCTGAGCTACTGTGGGAAGATGAGTGACGATCCTGGCTCAGTAAGCATTAGCCATGAATGAGCCATGCTAATCTCATTAGCGAGGTGATGATTGAATCCTGTAGGAATACCACCGCCAGCGAGGCAGATGAGCCTTCCTCATCTTTTATTGAGGGTTTATTTCAGTCGCAAGGGAGATGGAGGGATAAGAGAGGAAAATAAGAAAGATCTAATGAGTTGGAAGAAAGTAGAATAGTGGAAAGGAGAGGGAGAAGAGGAGAGGTAGATGGAGAGGACAAGAGAGATAGGAAGTAGAATAGTGGAAAGGAGAGGGAGAAGAGGAGAGGTAGGTGGAGAGGACAAGAGAGATAGGAAGTAGAATAGTGGAAAGGAGAGGGAGAAGAGGAGAGGTAGATGGAGAGGACAAGAGAGATAGGAAGTAGAATAGTGGAAAGGACAGAGAGAGAGGAGAGGTAGATGGAGAGGACAAGAGAGATAGGAAGTAGAATAGTGGAAAGGAAGAGGAAGAGAGAGAAGAGGAGAGAGGTAGATGGAGTGGAAAGGACAGAGAGAGATAGATGGAAGGACAAGAGAGATAGAATAGTGGAAAGGACAGAGAGAAGAGGAGAGGTAGATGGAGAGGACGAGAGACAGGAAGCAGAATAGTGGAAAGGAGAGAAAGAAGAGAAGAGGTAGACAGAGAGGACAAGAGAGACAGGAAGCAGAATAGTGGAAAGGAGAGAAGAGGTAGTCTGAGAGGACAAGAGAGACAGGAAGCAGAATAGTGGAAAGGAGAGAAGAGGTAGTCTGAGAGGACAAGAGAGACAGGAAGCAGAATAGTGGAAAGGAGAGAAGAGGTAGTCTGAGAGGACAAGAGAGACAGGAAGCAGAATAGTGGAAAGGAGAGAAGAGGTAGTCTGAGAGGACAAGAGAGACAGGAAGCAGAATAGTGGAAAGGAGAGAAGAGGTAGTCTGAGAGGACAAGAGAGACAGGAAGCAGAATAGTGGAAAGGAGAGAAGAGGTAGTCTGAGAGGACAAGAGAGACAGGAAGCAGAATAGTGGAAAGGAGAGAAAGAAGAGAAGAGGTAGACAGAGAGGACAAGAGAGACAGGAAGCAGAATAGTGGAAAGGAGAGAAAGAAGAGAAGAGGTAGACAGAGAGGACAAGAGAGACAAGAAGCAGAATAGTGGAAAGGAGAGAAGAGGTAGTCTGAGAGGACAAGAGAGACAGGATGCAGAATAGTGGAAAGGAGAGAAGAGGTAGTCTGAGAGGACAAGAGAGACAGGAAGCAGAATAGTGGAAAGGAGAGAAGAGGTAGTCTGAGAGGACAAGAGAGACAGGAAGCAGAATAGTGGAAAGGAGAGAAGAGGTAGTCTGAGAGGACAAGAGAGACAGGAAGCAGAATAGTGGAAAGGAGAGAAAGAAGAGAAGAGGTAGACAGAGAGGACAAGAGAGACAGGAAGCAGAATAGTGGAAAGGAGAGAAGAGGTAGTCTGAGAGGACAAGAGAGACAGGAAGCAGAATATTTTCACTCTCTCCCACCCTGTATCTTCACTCTCTCCCACCCTCTATCTTCACTCTCTCCCACCTTCTATCTTCACTCTCTCCCACCCTCTATCTTCACTCTGTCCCACCCTCTATTTTCACTCTGTCCCACCCTCTATCTTCACTCTCTCCCACCCTCTATCTTCACTCTCTCCCACCCTCTATCTTCACTCTCTCCCACCCTCTATCTTCACTCTCTCCCACCCTCTATCTTCACTCTCTCCCACCCTCTATCTTCACTCTGTCCCACCCTCAATCTTCACTCTCTCGCACCCTCTATCGTCATTCTTTTTTAAAATCTTCACTCTCCTCTATCTTCACTCTCTAGACCAGTGTAATGTCAGTCTGTGGTGGGTCAGCCCAACACTGGTACTGCTTTTCCTGTCCATTCTACATAGAATCAGGAAGTAACACAGTATCTTGGGGGTACAGTTTTCTTATAGCACCATGTCCATTCTACAAAGAATCAGGAAGTAACACAGTATCTTGGGGGTACAGTTTTCTTATAGCACCATGTCCATTCTACAAAGAATCAGGAAGTAACACAGTATCTTGGGGGTACAGTTTTCTTATAGCACCATGTCCATTCTACATAGAATCAGGAAGTAACACAGTATCTTGGGGGTACAGTTTTCTTATAGCACCATGTCCATTCTACAAAGAATCAGGAAGTAACACAGTATCTTGGGGGTACAGTTTTCTTATAGCACCATGTCCATTCTACATAGAATCAGGAAGTAACACAGTATCTTGGGGGTACAGTTTTCTTACAGCACCATGTCCATTCTACAAAGAATCAGGAAGTAACACAGTATTTTGTTTTTTAAAAGTTTTTCTCCTAGCACCATATCCATTCTACAAACAATCAGGAAGTAACGCTATCTTGGGGTACAGTTTTTCTCCTAGCACCATATCCATTCTACAAACAATCAGGAAGTAACGCTATCTTGGGGTACAGTTTTTCTCCTTGCACCATATCCATTCTACAAACAATCAGGAAGTAACGCTATCTTGGGGTACAGTTTTTCTCCTAGCACCATATCCATTCTACAAATAATCAGGACGCAACACTGTATCACAGGGGTACAGTTTGTTTCAAAGCATTACCTCCAGACAAGAAGTAACACTTTTTTGGTATTTTGGAATTTTATTAGGATTTCCATTAGCTGTTGTGAAAGCAGCAGCTACCCTTCCTGGGGTCCACATGAAACAGGAAACATGACATACCGTTGAAGTAGGAAGTTTACCTTCGCCAAATACATTTCAAATCTATTTCACAATTCCTGACATTTAATCTTAGCAAAAAGTCCCTGTTTTAGGTCAGTTAGGATCACCACTTTATTTTAAGAATGTGAAATGCCAGAATAATAGTAGAGAGAATGATTTGTTTCAGCTTTAATTTCTTTCATCATATTCCCAGTGGGTCAGAAGTTTACATACACTCAATTAGTATTTGGTAGCATTGCCTTTAAATAGTTTAACTTGGGTCAAATGTTTCGGGTAGCCGTCCACAAGCTTCCCACAATAAGTTGGGTGAATTTTGTCCCATTCCTCCTGACAGAGCTGGTGTAACTGAGTCAGGTTTGTAGGCCTCCTTGCACACACTTTTTTTAGTTCTGCCCATACATTTTCTATAGGATTGAGGTCAGGGCTTTGTGATGGCCACTCCAATACCTTGACTTTGTTGTCCTTTGCCACAACGTTGTAAGTATGCTTGGGGTCATTGTACATTTGGAAGACCCATTTGCGACCAAGCTTTAATAACTTCCTGACTGATGTCTTGAGATGTTGCTTCAATATATCCACATAATTTTCCCTTCTTATGATGCCATATATTTTGTGAAGTGCACCAGTCTCTCCTGCAGCAAAGCACCCCCACAAGATGATGCTGCCACCCCCGTGCTTCACAGATGGGATGGTGTTCTTCGGCTTGCAAGCCTCCCCCTTTTTCCTCCAAACATAATGATGGTCATTATGGCCAAGCAGTTTTTGTTTCATCAGACCAGAGGACATTTCTCCAAAAAAAATTGTCCCAATGTTTTCTTTATTTAACGAGGCAAGTCAGTTAAGAACAAATTCTTATTTTCAATGACAGCCTAGGACCAGTGGGTTAACTGCTTGTTCAGGGACAGATTTGTACCTTTTCAGCTAGGGGTTTGAACTTGCAACTTTCCGGTTACTAGTCCAATGCTCTAACCACTAGGCTACCCTGCCGCCCCAGGAATGTGCAGTTGCAAACCGTAGTCTGCCTTTTTTCTGGCGGTTTTGGAGCAGTGGCTTCTTCCTTTCTGAGTGGCCTTTCAGGTTATGTCGATATAGGACTCGTTTTACTGTGGATATAGATACTTTTGCACCTGTTTTCCTCCAGCATCTTCACAAGGTCATTTGTTGTTGTTCTGGGATTGATTTGCTCTTTTTGCACCAAAGTACGTTCATCTCTAGGAGACAGAACGGGTCTGAGCGGTATGACGGCTGCGTGGTCCCATGGTGTTTATACTTGCGTACTATTGTTTGTACAGATTAACGTGGTACCTTCAGGCATTTGGAAATTGCTCCCAAGGATGAACCAGACTTGTGGAGGTCTACAATTCTTGGCTGATTTCTTTTGATTTTTCCATGATGTCAAGCGAAGAGGCACTGAGTTTGAAGGTAGGCCTTGAAATGCATCCACAGGTACACCTCCAATTGACTGAAATTATGTCAATTAGCCTATCAGAAGCTTCTAAAGCCATGACATCATTTTCTGGAATTTTCCAAGCTGTTTAAAGGCACAGTCAACTTAGTGTATGTAAACTTTTGACCCACTGGAATTGTGATACAGTGAATTATATGTGAAATCATCTGTCTGTAAACAATCTTTGGAAAAATTAACTGTGTGTATATAAACTTCCGACTTCAACTGTAGTACAGCATATTAATAGACAGGAACAGCTCAAGGACAGAACTACATCCATTTTAAAAGGCACATGTAGCCTTCACATCAATACATTCACACTCTATCTAGGTCAAATATTGGAGAGGTGTTGTGCCATGAGATGTTTATCTGTTTTTTTAACGTTTGCTCTTCATTTGAGCAATATGAGATGGAAGGGAGTTCCATGCAGTACTGGCTCTATATAATACTGTATATATAAACATCTGTACATATATAATCCTGTTTTGGATTTGGGGACTGTGAAAAGAATCTGTGTTTCATAGCACTATGTCCATTTTACCACACAGTCCTATGCACTGTTCTCCCCCCTCTCCTTCCCTCCCTCTCCCCTTCTCCCCCCTCTCCTTCCCCCCTCCCCCCTCTCCTTCCCTCCCTCTCCCCCTTCTCCTTCCCTCCCCTCCCCCCCCTCTCCTTCCCTCCCTCTCAACCCCCTCTCCTTCCCTCCCTCTCACCCCCCCTCTCATTCCCTCCCCCTCTCCTTCCCTCCCTCTCACCCCCCTCTCCTTCCCTCCCTCTCACCCCCTCTCCTTCCCTCCCTCTCATCTTCTCTCTCTCACTTTCTGAAGATGACTGTGAAGATTAATGAATAAATAAATAAATAATAATAACACACTCCTCCAGGCCTCCTTAATGATGTTAATGAGGTGATAAGAGGATTTGTCACTTGTTGTGACACTTGCATATGTGTGTGTGTGTGTGTGTGTGTGTGTGTGTGTGTGTGTGTGTGTGTGTGTGTGTGTGTGTGTGTGTGTGTGTGTGTGTGTGTGTGTGTGTGTGTGTGTGTGTGTGTGTGTGTGGGGGGGAGTCTTTTCTCATCTATGTATTAAAAAAGTGCCACATCCATTGCTCCTCCTCCCCCTCCCTCAAAAACGCAATAACAAATGACAAAATGACGTTTTGGAAGGAGTCATGGCTGTGGCGTTATGTCTCAATGAAAACACTGGAGAATCACTTCACTACAGGCGTTTTCTACTATTGAACAATTAGACAGCTGGTGCTGCCATGTTTATATGTCTTTGATGACTGTGTGAATGAAAGAAAAATCTGTTAGCGGAGGAAGATTGGTAGGAAGGAGGGAGGGGACTCATCTGTTAGGAGGAGAGAAGACTGTGTAATGGAGGGAGGGGACTCATCTGTTAGGAGGAGAGAAGACTGTGTAATGGAGGGAGGGGACTCATCTGTTAGGGGGAGAGAAGACTGTGTAATGGAGGGGGGAGTTAGGAACTCAGGGGACTCATCTGTTAGGGGAGAGAAGGTGTAATGGAGGAGGGGGGGACTCATCTGTTAGGGGAGAGAAGACTGTGTAATGACTCATGTTAATGGAGGAGGAGGGGACTCATCTGTTAGGGGAGAGAAGGTGTAATGGAGGGAGGGGACTCATCTGTTAGGAGAGAGACTGTGTAATGGAGGAGGGACTCATCTGTTAAGACTGTGTAATGGAGGGAGGGAACTCATCTGTTAGGGGGAGAGAAGGTGTAATGGAGGGAGGGGACTCATCTGTTAGGGGAGAGAAGAAGGTGTAATGGAGGGAGGGGACTCATCTGTTAGGGGGAGAGAAGACTGTGTAATGGAGGGAGGGGACTCATCTGTTAGGGGGAGAAGACTGTGTAATGGAGGGAGGGGACTCATCTGTTAGGGGGAGAGAAGGTGTAATGGAGGGAGGGGACTCATCTGTTAGGGGGAGAGAAGACTGTGTAATGGAGGGAGGGGACTCATCTGTTAGGGAGAGTGTAATGAGGGAGGGGACTCATCTGTGTAATGGAGGGAGGGGACTCATCTGTTAGGGGAGAGAAGACTGTGTAATGGAGGGAGGGGACTCATCTGTTAGGAGGAGAGAAGACTGTGTAATGGAGGGAGGGGACTCATCTGTTAGGGGGAGAGAAGACTGTGTAATGGAGGGAGGGGACTCATCTGTTAGGGGAGAGAAGACTGTGTAATGGAGGGAGGGGACTCATCTGTTAGGGGGAGAGAAGACTGTGTAATGGAGGGAGGGAACTCATCTGTTAGGGGGAGAGAAGACTGTGTAATGGAGGGAGGGGACTCATCTGGAGGGAGGGGACTCATCTGTTAGGGGAGAGAAGAGGGAGGGGACTCATCTGTTAATGGAGGGAGGGGACTCATCTGTTAGGGGAGACTGTGTAAGACTGTGTAATGGAGGGAGGGGACTCATCTGTTAGGGAGAGAAGACTGTGTAATGGAGGGAGGGGACTCATCTGTTAGGGGAGAGAAGAGTGTAATGAAGGACTCATCTGTTAGGGGAGAAGACTGTGTAATGGAGGGAGGGGACTCATCTGTTAGGGGAGAGAAGACTGTGTAATGGAGGGAGGGGAGGGGGACTCATCTGTTAGGGGAGAGAAGACTGTGTAATGGAGGGAGGGACTCATCTGTTAGGGGAGAGAAGACTGTAATGGAGGAGGGGACTCATCTGTTAGGGGAGAGAAGACTGGTAATGGAGAAGTTAGAAGGAGAGAAGACTGTGTAATGGAGGGAGGGGACTCATCTGTTAGGGGAGAGAAGACTGTGGAGGGAGGGACTAATGGAGGGGGAGGGACTCATCTGTTAGGGGAGAGAAGACTGTGTAATGGAGGGAGGGGACTCATCTGTTAGGGAGAGAGAAGGACTGTGTAGATGGAGGGGGGAACTCATGTAATGGAGGGAGGGGACTCATCTGTTAGGGGAGAGAAGACTGTGTAATGGAGGGAGGGGACTCATCTGTTAGGGGAGAGAAGACTGTGTAATGGAGGGAGGGGACTCATCTGTTAGGGGGAGAGAAGACTCATCTGTTAGGGAGAGAAGACTGTGTAATGGAGGGAGGGGACTCATCTGTTAGGGGGAGAGAAGACTGGTGTAATGGAGGGAGGAACTAATGGAGGGAGGGGACTCATCTGAGGGAGAGACTGTGTAATGGAGGGAGGGGACTCATCTGTGTAATGGAGGGAGGGACTCATCTGTTAGGGGAGAGAAGACTGTGTAATGGAGGGAGGGGACTCATCTGTTAGGGGAGAGAAGACTGTGTAATGGAGGGAGGGGACTCATCTGTTAGGGGGAGAGAAGACTGTGTAATGGAGGGAGGGGACTCATCTGTTAGGGGGAGAGAAGACTGTGTAATGGAGGGAGGGACTCATCTGTTAGGGGGAGAGAAGACTGTGTAATGGAGGGAGGGGACTCATCTGTTAGGGGAGAGAAGACTGTGTAATGGAGGGAGGGACTCATCTGTTAGGGGGAGAGAAGACTGTGTAATGGAGGGAGGGGACTCATCTGTTAGGGGGAGAGAAGACTGTGTAATGGAGGGAGGGGACTCATCTGTTAGGGGGAGAGAAGAAGGTGTAATGGAGGGAGGGGACTCATCTGTTAGGGGGAGAGAAGGTGTAATGGAGGGAGGGGACTCATCTGTTAGGGGAGAGAAGACTGTGTAATGGAGGGAGGGAACTCATCTGTTAGGGAGAAGACTGTGTAATGGAGGGAGGGGACTCATCTGTTAGGGGAGATGTGTAATGGAGGAGGGGACTCATCTGTTAGGGGAGAGAAGACTGTGTAATGGAGGGGGAGGGGACTCATCTGTTAGGGGGAGAAGACTGTGTAATGGAGGGAGGACTCATCTGTTAGGGGAGAGAAGACTGTGTAATGGAGGGAGGGAACTCATCTGTTAGGGGAGAAGACTGTGTAATGACTGTGTAATGGAGGGAGGGGAACTCATCTGTTAGGGAGAGAAGACTGTGTAATGGAGGAGGGGACTCATCTGTTAGGGGAGAGAAGACTGTGTAATGGAGGGAGGGGACTCATCTGTTAGGGGAGAGAAGACTGTGTAATGGAGGGAGGGGGACTCATCTGTTAGGAGGAGAAGACTGTGTAATGGAGGGAGGGGACTCATCTGTTAGGGGAGAGAAGACTGTGTAATGGAGGGAGGGAACTCATCTGTTAGGGGAATGGAGGGAACTCATCTGACTGTGTAATGGAGGGAGGGGACTCATCTGTTAGGGGAGAAGACTGTGTAATGGAAGGACTCATCTGTTAGGGGAAGAACTCATCTGTTAGGGGAGAGAGACTGTGGAGGGAGGGGACTCAATGGAGGAGGGAGGGAACTCATCTGTTAGGGGAGAGAAGGTGTAATGGAGGGAGGGGACTCATCTGTTAGGGGGAGAGAAGACTGTGTAATGGAGGGAGGGACTCATCTGTTAGGGGAGAGAAGAAGGTGTAATGGAGGGAGGGGACTCATCTGTTAGGGGAGACTGTGTAATGGAGGGGGGAACTGTGTGTAATGGAGGGAGGGACTCATCTGTTAGAAGGAGAGAAGAAGGTGTAATGGAGGGAGGGGACTCATCTGTTAGGGGGAGAGAAGACTGTGTAATGGAAGGAGGGGACTCATCTGTTATACATATCTACCTCCATCCCTCCATTACATAACATATTTGTCACTAGAAATGTGTTCAACATCCACTGAAGTAGCTAGCAAGTTACCTAGATAGCTACAGGAGCAAATGCCAAAACAAACAGACTTGCTAGTTTACTAACCCAACCATCAGTCCTAGAGGGTGGTGCGGACAGTACATTACTGGTGCCGAGCTCCCTGTCCGTCCAGGACCTCTATATCAGGCAGGTATATCAGGTGAAAAGAAGGCTGGGTAAATCGTCAAAGACCCCAACCATCCAAGCCATAGACTATTTTCTATGCTGCTGCATAGGAAGAGGTACCGGTGCATCAAGTCTGACACCAACAGGCTCTTGAACAGCTTCTGTCCCCAGGCAATACGACTGATAAATAGCTAACAGCTACACGGACCCAGTTGACCTTGTGTCTTTATTGACCTTTTATTTCAGTATTTGCACGATCTATATGCACACTCACAGGGCCCCACACACTCACAGGGCCCCACACACTCACAGGGCCCCACACACTCACAGGGCCCCACACACTCACAGGGCCCCACACACTCACAGGGCCCCACACACTCACAGGGCCCCACACACTCACAGGGCCCCACACACTCACAGGGCCCCACACACTCACAGGGCCCCACACACTCACAGGGCCCCACACACTCACAGGGCCCCACACACTCACAGGGCCCCACACACTCACAGGGCCCTACACACTCACAGGGCCCCACACACTAACAGGGCCCCACACACTCACAGGGCCCTACACACTCACAGGGCCTTCACACTCATAGGGCCCCACACACTCACAGGGCCCCACACACTCACAGGGCCCCACACACTCACAGGGCCCCACACACTCACAGGGCCCCACACACTCACAGGGCCCCACACACTCACAGGGCCCCACACACTCACAGGGCCCCACACACTCACAGGGCCCCACACACTCATAGGGCCCCACACACTCATAGGGCCCCACACACTCACAGGGCCCCACACACTCACAGGGCCCCACACACTCACAGGGCCCCACACACTCACAGGGCCCCACACACTCACAGGGCCCCACACACTCACAGGGCCCCACACACTCACAGGGCCCCACACACTCACAGGGCCCCACACACTCACAGGGCCCCACACACTCACAGGGCCCCACACACTCACAGGGCCCCACACACTCACAGGGCCCCACTAACACTCACAGGGCCCCACACACTCACAGGGCCCCACACACTCACAGGGCCCCACACACTCACAGGGCCCCACACACTCACAGGGCCCCACACACTCACAGGGCCCCACTAACACTCACAGGGCCCCACACACTCACAGGGCCCCACACACACACACACACACACACACACACACACACACACACACACACACACACACACACACACACACACACACACACACACACACACACACACACACACACTGTCACTCCAACACACACACACCGACTTCATCATTTGCTCACTAACACATATTATCGACACACATTTCTACTGGCTCTACACACACGTGCACCCACTCACACACACACACTGCTGCTACTCTGTTTATCTTCTACCCTGTTGCCTCTTCACCTTACCCCTATACATATCTACGTCCATCCCTCCAGTATCCCTGTCCCCGATACATATCTACCTCCATCCCTCCAGTATCCCTCTCTCTCTCTTTCTCTCTCTGTGTTTCTCTCTCTCTGTGTGTGTCTTTCTCTCTGTGTTTCTCTCTTTCTCTATATGTTTCTCTCTCTCTCTGTGTTTCTCTCTTTCTCTCTGTGTGTCTCTCTCTCTGTGTTTCTGTTTCTCTCTCTGTGTGTTTCTCTCTGTGTTTCTCTCTTTCTCTATATGTTTCTCTCTTTCTCTCTGTGTTTTCTCTTTCTCTCTGTGTGTCTCTCTGTGTTTCTGTTTCTATCTCTGTGTGTGTCTTTCTCTCTGTGTTTCTCTCTTTCTCTATATGTTTCTCTCTTTCTCTCTGTGTTTTTCTCTTTCTCTCTGTGTGTCTCTCTGTGTTTCTGTTTCTCTCTCTGTGTGTTTCTCTCTGTGTTTCTCTCTTTCTCTCTGTGTTTCTCTTTTTCTCTCTGTGTTTCTCTCTTTCTCTCTGTGTGTCTCTCTCTCTGTGTTTCTGTTTCTCTCTCTGTGTGTTTCTCTCTGTGTTTCTCTCTTTCTCTATATGTTTCTCTCTTTCTCTCTGTGTTTTTCTCTTTCTCTCTGTGTGTCTCTCTGTGTTTCTGTTTCTATCTCTGTGTGTGTCTTTCTCTCTGTGTTTCTCTCTTTCTCTATATGTTTCTCTCTTTCTCACAGAGAGAGAGAGAGAAACAGCCACACACAGAGAGAGAGAGAAACAGCCACACACAGAGAGAGTGAGAAACAGCAACAAAGAGAGAGAGAGAGAAACAGCCACACACAGAGAGAGAGAGAAACAGCCACACAGAGAGAGAGAGAGAAACAGCCACACACAGAGAGAGTGAAACAGCCACACACACAGAGAGAGAAACAGCTACACACACAGAGAGAGAAACAGCCACACACACGGAGAGAGAGAAACAGCCACACACACACACAGAGAGAGAAAACAGCCACACACAGAGAGAGAGAGAGAAGAGAAACTTTGTATGTTGTCACCACACTTGAGCAATGTTAGACAGAAACAGCCACACAGAGAGAGAGAAACAGCCACACACAGAGAGAGAGAAACAGCCACACACAGAGAGAGAAGAGAGCCACACAGAGAGAGAGAGAGAGAGAGAGAGAGAGAGAGAGAGAGAGAGAGAGAGAGAGAGAGAGAGAGAGAGAGAGAGAGACACACAGCCACACACAGAGAGAGAGAAACAGCCATACAGAGAGAGAGAGAGAAACAGCATCACAGAGAGAGAGAAAGAGAGAGAGAGAGCCTGCCCTGAACCCTGCCATCAAGAGTCCTGCCTGCCTACTAAAGCTCTCTGTGCTGCAGATGGTATTGTCTGCTCTTATCAGAAATGTCACACATTATAGAAAGTCCTTCTGCTTACAGAGAGGAGACTAGCTCGGTCTTATTCCTGGGCATTACCATTATGTTGTGTGTGTGCATGAGTGAGCATACTATTATGCATGTGCATGTTTGTGTGTGTATGACTGTGTCCCTAATTTTGAGGATATCTAGATTTTCATTGTGTCTGCATAATATTCACAGTGTGTGTCTGTGTGTGTGTGGTACCGGAGCGCCAAGTCTAGGTCCAAAAGGCTCCTTAACAGCTTCTACCCGCAAACCATAAGACTGATAAACAATGAATCGAATGGCCACCTGGACTATTTACATTTACCCCCATTTGTTTTGACCCCCCCATTTGTTTTGTACGTTGCTGCTACTCGCTGTTTATTATCTGTGCATAGCCACTTCACCCCTACCTACAGTACTTTTGCAAGGTGTCTCAGAAGGGTAATGGCATATGATCCTTCTGCCCATAGAATCACAGCAATCAATTCAAAATCAGATCAACGGAGGGAGAAGGTGAGAGACTGAGGGAGAAGGTAAGTGAGTGAGGGAGAAGGTGAGTGAGTGAGGGAGAAGGTGAGAGACTGAGGGAGAAGGTAAGTGAGTGAGGGAGAAGGTGAGTGAGTGAGGGAGAAGGTGAGTGAGTGAGGGAGAAGGTGAGTGAGTGAGGGAGAAGGTGAGTGAGTGAGGGAGAAGGTGAGTGAGTGAGGGAGAAGGTGAGTGAGTGAGGGAGAAGGTGAGTGAGTGAGGGAGAAGGAGAGAGAGATGGAGAGAGAGGGAAGAATACAAAACATTGTATTGTAGAATGGAGACAGATATTAAGGGGGAGAGGAGAGGACTAGAACAGCATACTGTGGGAGAGAGAGAGAAAGATAGCGGGGGTGAGAGAGAGAGAGAGAGAGAGAGAGAGAGAGAGAGAGAGAGAGAGAGGGTGAGAGAGAGAGAGAGAGAGAGAGAGAGAGAGAGAGAGAGAGATAGAGAGAGAGAGAAGGGGTGAGACACACAGAGCTCTTTATAATGACCCTGCCTCTGTCTCCAGAGCCTTCTCTTCTGCTCTTAATTCATGTAGCTTATTATTCTAATAGAACCCTTCTTTAGATATTCCCTCACTACACTGACGTCTCTACTAGCTAGACAATTTCAGACAATTTTCAGTTCTAGCTAATAACAACTAGCTTGTGAGACACATTGATGCAAGAGTGGTGCAAAACGGCTTAAAGATCAAACGTAAAATTGGAGAGAAAAAAAAACATTTGAGAAAAGTATTGATAAATAGCAGTGCGGTTTACTTTTAATCCAGTATTTCATAGTGCTCTTCAGATATTCACTCTACGTGGCAGGTAGCCTAGTGAATCCCTGAGCTGACCTGGTGAAACACGTGCCGAAGTTCCCTTGAGCAAGGCACTTATCCCTAATTACATCTGTAAGTCTCTCTGGAGAGCGTCTGCTGAAATGTCAAATGTAGTCTGCTCTCTACGCTTTCAGTTGCTAGAGTAGGTTCTGTCAGTCTTCAGCTGGGTTCTAGTTTAGAACATCAGAGACACAACTTAATCAATTAAAGAGATATACGTTGAGGGATGGAATTCAGAATTTAACAAAAGTGTAAACCAATACTTTAAATTACACATTTTAGCTTTTCATATGGCAGTGTCATGAAAAGAGGGAGATTCAACTCTGACCTTACGAGGTCCGGGCCTGCTGGTTTTCTGTTCTGCCTGATAATTAATTGCACGCACCTGGTGTCCCAGGTTTAAATCAGTCCCTAATTAGAGGGAAATGATGAAAAAAATGCAGTGGCTTCGAGGTCCTGAGTTGAGTTTGAAGACTTTAACCCTGACCTTTAACCCTGACCTTAGCCAAACCTTTAACCCTGACCCTTAACCTAACCCTAAACTTAGCCAAACCTTTAACCCTGACCCTTAACCTAACCCTAACCTTAACCAAACCTTTAACCCTGACCCTTAACCTAACTCTAACCTTAACCTCATTTTAACAAGTTATGAAATTACATATTGGTTTGTAGTGTCTGTATAGACTTTTGCTGAAAACGACAGGTTGACAACATTGCACTGTAGTGGTGTGAACATCCCTTATCTTCACCACCCCCTCAAACCCCCTTCTGAGAACCCCCGCTCCATCTATCGCCTCTGGTCACAGTCACCATAGCAATGAGGTTGAAGATTAAAGGGTGGTATTGTTTGAACTTGACCCCCAGTGATGACTCCATGACAACCATAACTGGTATGACATCACAAGGCCCTGTATGAGTCATGATACAGCTGGCCTCGTAGGGAGAGGCTGAAGGACTGCTGATGAGAGTGTGTGTGTGTTTCTGTCTCTGTGAGGTGTGTGTGTATGTCTCTGTCTGTGTGTGTGAAAACATTATTGTGTTGTGTATATAGTAACAGTTAGGGTTAGTAACCTACTCATTCCAGGGTTGTTCTTATTCTTTTTACTATTTTCTACATTGTAGAATCATAGTGAAGACATCAACACTATGCCACCCTTTGCCTTGATGACAGCTTTGCACACTCTTGGAATTCTCTCAATCAGCTTCACCTGGAATGCTATTCCAGTCTTTAAGGAGTTCCCACATATGCTGAGCACTTGCTGGCTGCTTTCTCCAACTCATCCCAAACCATCTCAATTGAGTTGAGGTCGGGTGATTGTGGAGGCCAGGTCATCTGATGCAGCACTCCATCACTCTCCTTCTTGATCAAATAGCCTTTATACAGCCTGGAGGTGTGTTGGGTTGCTGTCCTGTTGAAAAACAAATGATAGTCCCACTAAGCGCAAACCAGATGGGATGACGTATCACTGTAGCCATGTTGGTTAAAGTGTGTCTTGAATTCTAAATAAATCACTGACAGTGTCACCAGCAAAGCACCCCCACACCATCACACCTCCTCCTAGGGTCTAAACCATCTGATCCAGATCTTTTTTGGGGGTCAAGTTTAAGGAGCTCCTTTAGCACCTCGGACTCAGTGACAGCCTGCAGGGGAAAAAGAGGTAGAAGCATCGGGGACAGTCGCATTAGAAGGGGTGGGAGATGAGGAAATGTTGGACGGGTAATGAGGAATGGCTGAGTCAAATAGGAATCCTGATTTAATGAAGTGGTGATTTAAAGAGCTCAGCCATGTGCTTCTTGTCAGTAACAACCGCATCATCAATTTTAAGGGACACGAGCAGCTGTGAGGATGAGGGTTTATTCTCCAGGTCTTTAACCGTTTTCCAGAACTTCTTGGGGTTAGACCCACAGAGAGAACTGCTCCTTATTAAAGTAACTAACTTTGGCCTTCCGGGTAGCCTGAGTTCACTTATTTCTCATTTGCCTGAACAAGAGCCAGTCAGCCTGAGTATGCTTGTGCCGAGCCTTTCGCCAAATGCAATTCTTGAGGTGGAGTAACTCTGCTAGATCACGGTCGAGCCAGAGGCTGAACATATTTTTTTTATTCTCATTTTCTTTATGGGGGCGTGTTTGTTAACAATACCACTGAAAATATCAAACAAGAAGGTCCATGTGTCTTCGACAGAGGGGATCAAGCTGATTCTATACCATTTTCCAGAGGCCAGTTCATGAAGGAAGGCTTGCTCATTAAAGCTTTTTAGCAAGGGTCTATAACAAATCAGGACAGGTCATTTCACTGAGCAGCCATTACGAACACAGGCTGTAAAACAGTGATCACTAAGGTCATTACAGAAAACACCAGACTGATATCTATCAGGATTATTTGTGGGGATAACATCGAGGAGAGTAGCCTTTTCAAATCAAATCAAATGTATTTATATAGCCCTTCGTACATCAGCTGATATCTCAAAGTGCTGAACAGAAACCCAGCCTAAAACCTCAAACAGCAAGCAATGCAGGTGTAGAAGCACGGTGGCTAGGAAAAACTCCCTAGGAAGGCCAAAACTTGGGAAGAAACCTAGAGAGGAACCAGGCTATGAGGGGTGGCCATTCCTCTTCTGGCTGTGTGCCGGGTGGAGATTATAACAGAACATGGCCAAGATGTTCAAATGTTCATAAATGACCAGCATGGTCAAATAATAATAATCACAGTAGTTGTCGAGGGTGCAGCAAGTCAGCACCTCAGTAAATGTCAGTTGGCTTTTCATAGCCGATCATTAAGAGTATCTCTATCACTCCTGCTGTTTCTAGAGAGTTGAAAACAGCAGGTCTGGGACAGGTGGCACGTCCGGTGAACAGGTCAGGATTCCATAGCCGCAGGCAGAACAGTTCAAACTGGAGCAGCAGCACGGCCAGGTGGACTGGCGACAGCAAGGAGTCATCATGCCAGGTAGTCCTGAGGCATGGTCCTAGGGCTCAGGTCCTCCGAGAGAGAGAAAGAAAGAGCGAAAGAGAGAATTAGAGAGAGCATACTAAAATTCACACAGGACACCAGATAAGACCAGAGAAGTACTCCAGATATAACAAACTGACCCTAGCCCCCCGACACAAACTATTGCAGCATAAATACTGGAGGCTGAGACAGGAGGGGTCAGGAGACACTGTGGCCCCATCCGATGATACCCTCAGGCAGGGCCAAACAGGAAGGATATAACCCCACCCACTTTGCCAAAGCACAGCCCCCACACCACTATAGGCATATCTTCTCTGGGTGTTTGGATTCATACCCTGTGGGATTGGTATTCATCTGAGAGAGATTTAGGGAGTTGGTCAGGTGGTTTAAGCATGTCCCAGATTAGGTCACACTTAGTGTTCACACTTAATGTAAGGGGCCAGGAGAGATCTTAGGGCAGGTAGGGTACAGGCCGGTGTTGATGGAGGACGATAGCACCCAGCAACAGTCATCAAAGAGCTATTTGAAAGTTTAATACTTAAAACCAGCAAATCAAATTGTTTGGGGACAGACTTGGTGGAGACAACCGACCACTGAAGGTGATCCCTGGTAAAGATTTGCCACTCCACCACCTTTGGAAGATCTGTCTTGCCGAAAAAGGTTCTAACCAGGAAGGTTAACATCAGTATTCAAAACACTCTTCCTTAACCACGTCTCAGTAATGACCAACACATCTGGATTGGAGCTGTGGACCTACACTTTCAATAGATCCATTTTAGGTAATAAGCTTCTAGTATTAACGTGCAGAAGACACAGGCTTTAACGAGAGCAGAAGTCAGGGAAGCAGATATCAGAGCACAAGTCAGAATTGGGTCTAGCAACAGTAGGTGGGTCAGGATTTACATGCACATTTCCAGATATCATCAACAGTAATACAATCAGGGCACGGCAGAGGACAGGGAGAGATCTGCAGTGCTGATTTATGACATCTGAATGTGCAATTTCATCAGGTAACATGAATGCAAAGCCAGCGAGAGGTGGTTAGAATGGGATGGGAGGCCAACAGTCTGTGTAACCAATAGAGAGTCCGAGTCCCGAATGTGGGAACAAACATAGTCTGTCCACGGTTGGGTAAAGAAAGTGTGTAGTCAACAAAGCATGCAGGAGTCATGAGGCAAATAGAAAAATACACGAGAAAAAAATATGTAACTACTTGTAAGTTCAGAGTCACTCGCCCCAACAGTGCTGTAGGTGAGCGAAAGCTCGGGAGAGAGGGGTGAGTGTGGTGGGGGTACCTGTACCAGACAGGGGGAGACAGACCAGGGAGAGAGGGGTGAGTGTGGTGGGGGTACCTATACCAGACAGGGGGAGACAGACCAGGGAGAGAGGGGGAGTGTGGTGGGGGTACCTGTACCAGACAGGGGAGACAGACCAGGGCAGATGGTGAGGGGGGTGAGTGTGGTGGGGTACCTGTACCAGACAGGGGAGACAGACCAGGGCAGACGGTGAACAGACCTGTAGACAGGGGGAGACAGACCAGGGCAGTGAACAGAGAGGGTGAGTGTGGTGGGAGTACCTGTACCAGACAGGGGAGAGACAGACCAGGGAGAGGGGCAGATGAGTGTGGTTGGGGTACCTGTACCAGACAGGGGGAGACAGACCAGGGAGAGAGGACAGGGAGACAGACCAGGGTGGAGAGGGTTGGGTGGAGGTACCTGTACCAGACAGGGGGACAGACCAGGGCAGACGGTGAACAGAGGGGGTGACTGTGGTGGAGGTACCTGTACCAGACGGTGAACAGAGAGGGGTGAGTGTGGTGGAGGTACCTGTACCAGACAGGGGAGACAGACCAGGGCAGATGGTGAACAGAGAGGGGTGAGTGTGGTGGAGGTACAGACAGGGGACAGACCAGGGCAGAGGGTGAACAGAGAGGGGTGAGTGTGGTGGAGGTACCTGTACCAGACAGGGGAGACAGACCAGGGCAGACAGACCTGTAGACAGGGGAGACAGACCAGGGCAGACGGTGAACAGAGAGGGGTGAGTGTGGTGGAGGTACCTGTACCAGACAGGGGGAGACAGACCAGGGCAGACAGGTGAACAGAGAGGGGTGAGTGTGGTGGAGGTACCTGTCCAGACAGGGGAGACAGACCAGGGCAGATGGTGAACAGAGAGGGGTGAGGTGGTGGAGGTACCTGTACCAAACAGGGGGAGACAGACCAGGGCAGATGGTGAACAGAGAGGGGTGAACCTGTACCAGACAGGGGGAGACAGACCAGGGCAGACGGTGAACAGAGAGGGGTGAGTGTGGTGGAGGTACCTGTACCAGACAGGGGGAGACAGACCAGGGCAGACGGTGAACAGAGAGGGGAGGGTGAGTGTGGTGGAGGTACAGACTGAACAGAGAGGGGTGAGTGTAGTGGAGGTACCTGTAGACAGGGAGAAAGACCAGGGCAGATGGTGAACAGAGAGGGGTGAGTGTGGTGGAGGTACCTGTACCAGACAGGGGGAGACAGACCAGGGCAGACGGTGAACAGAGAGGGGTGAGTGTGGTGGAGGTACCTGTACCAGACAGGGGGAGACAGACCAGGGCAGACGGTGAACAGATCACCAGGTGGAATCCAAGCAACAGTGCAGCAGGCAACGGGAGAGGTTTGGAGGCAGATTTCTTGTAGGAAATGCCAGTGAATGGTCTTTGAACAGCAGGAGGGGGCTTCAGAGGAGGCTTCAAAGACTCCTGCCACTTGTTGGGCCCAAAGGCCTCGACACCTTTTACTTCAGACCTCAGTGCTGATTGAAGTTGTCTGTCCTGGCAATCCTGGCAGCCTTAACTCAGCATTCAGTCCCCATAAAGTCAAATAAATAATTGTGATGTACTTTAGTTTTTCATATTTTTCTTTTTTCTTTTTCTTCTTGGCTTTCAAAATAGCATCAGACCAAACACGACTCAGTCAGTTCCAGGGATGGATGGTGTCCTCAGGTCTCTGCTGTTTGTTGGCTAGACCTCTCTGTATGGCTTGGAAAAAGGGAAACTTGGAAGCAGTAATCTCTCTTGTTAATTTGGATCAAAATGAGGTTGTAGGTTTGGAGTGGTGATCTGGAGCGAAGGCCATGCTGTGGAGGGTAGCTTCCTGCCGGAAAATCAGGTACATATATCTCCAACTCTACCCTTTTGTAAAATAACTTGTTGAAAAATGTGAGCGCTCACATGCAACTGTGCCTCTCCCTCTCTGGGGGGGATGCCTAGTGGTGTGTAGCGGCCTAGTGTAGTGGCCTGGTGGTGTACAGGTCAGTGTAGTGGGTTAGTGGTGTACAGGACACTGTGTGTGACCACATCAAGGCTTGGCCTATCAACACCACATTCATAATGACTGGAAACGTGTTTGGGGTATAGATACCACCCAGTGTGTGTGTGTGTGTGTGTGTGTGTGTGTGTGTGTGTGTGTGTGTGTGTGTGTGTGTGTGTGTGTTCTGTTGAGATACCACCGGTCCCATTACATTTCCCCTTGCAGTGCACCTGCTCTACGCCTGATTACCTACCAATCTCCCCGATACACACACACACAGACACACACATACACACACACCGGCCTCTTCAATACACTCCCTTTGTATGACTGTCTCTCCTCCCCTGGCACCACTCACCTCTCTCTTTCTCTTTCTCCCTTCCTCTCTCTCTTTTCTCCCTCACTTTTCTCCCTCTCTCTCTCCCCCTCTCTCTCTCTCTCTCCCTCTCTCTCTCTCTCTCTCTCTCTCTCTCTCTCTCTCTCTCTCTCTCTCTCTCTCTCTCTCTCTCTCTCTCTCTCTCTCCCTTTCTCTCTCTCTGTCTCTCTCTCTCAGTATATATCTGATTGTATATGTGTAATGAGGGATTGGAAGTTATTTTAATAAGAGGATTGGGGCATGAGGTCGGTGTGAAGCTAAGCTGTGTGAGAGTGAGTGTGTCTGTGTCTGTGTTCTTTCTATGTGTGTGTGTGTGTGTGTGTGTGTGTGTCTGTGTCTGTGTTCTTTCTGTGTGTGTGTGTGTGTGTGTGTGTGTTATGAATATATTGAGACAGAAAATCCATACCCTTTTACCTGAGCATTCACAAAGGACATAAAAAACATCACTCATACTTTCATATATTTTGCTTTAAGCTTTCTCTCTCTTTTTCAGCTCTCTCTGGCTGAGCGATTAACCCAAATGTCAGTGTTTTTGGGGGGTTTTGAACAATGTTGGTTCAATTTGTTGAATTCCATTTAGTTCCTTTTTTCCTGTGAGTGCATTGCACAGTTTCCCTAGAGATCAATCAGATCAAGCCTGAACTGTGGGATGTAGTAGGGAGTTATAGTTCCCAACAGGGCAATATTCTACATAGTTTAGTGCAGAAAACGTGTTAAATACGTGTTAAATAACTACAATGACCATAATCCACTGTGTGCCTGCTTGTCCGGTCTGAGACGGAGAGAAGAGACAGAAGAACTAGCGATCGAGGGGGATAGAGAGCGTTTGCTCTACGAGGATTGATAGTTGGTGTTCAGCAGTCATAAAAGTATGTCTTATTTACTTTGAAGAACTACTAAATAGCAGCTTTATAGAGATGATGACTTGGAATGACATAATAAAGTCATCAAATAGGCCTAAAACTAATGAAATATATACAACAACTGAACTATTTTATTAAAGTAATGTGAAGAAATGGTGATAAGCAGTAATGGGACTTTTATCAATGATTTTATTCTGTGTTACAGCATTCAACACACATAATGTACAGTGCATTTCATGTAGAAATAAAATAATCCAAACCGATAACCGACCTCAAAAAGCACTAATCGCTCAGCACTATTCTTTCCTTACTCTCTCCTTTTCTCTCTCTGTTTGTCTCTCTCTCTTTCTCTCTCTCTCTCTCTCTGTTTGTCTCTCTCTCTTTCTCTCTCTCTCTCTTTCTCTCTGTCCGTTCTTCTGTCCCCGCCTCCCCCCACATCCATGTCTTTCTGTCTGTTTGACATGTAAACTGCCATATCCCGTAGACATCTAATTATCATCATCAACATGAATTAACAGCCGTCAGACTTGCCAAGCAGCCAATTAGGCAAACTGAAGGGTGCGACCCAATCACAGAGCTCTTACCTCTGATTGACAGGGTCAGGCAGGGAGGTGATTGAAGGGCTTTGTAGGGGTCATGCCCACCAAACCCCAGGGCCATTAGGGTCTCTCTCCATCATCTGTGTGTGTGTGTGTGTGTGTGTGTGTGTGTGTGTGTGTGTGTGTGTGTGTGTGTGTGTGTGTGTGTGTGTGTGTGTGTGTGTGTGTGTGTGTGTGTGTGTGTGTGTGTTGGATGGTCTATATCATCAGATTATACCCACTCCCGAAGTGTGTTTCTGTGTGTATTTCTCTGTGTGTGTTTCTCTGTGTGTGTTTCTCTGTGTGTGTTTCTGTGTGTGTTTCTCTGTGTGTGTTTCTGTGTGTATTTCTCTGTGTGTGTTTCTCTGTGTGTATTTCTCTGTGTGTGTTTCTCTGTGTGTGTTTCTCTGTGTGTGTTTCTCTGTGTGTATTTCTCTGTGTGTGTTTCTCTGTGTGTGTTTCTCTGTGTGTATTTCTCTGTGTGTATTTCTCTGTGTGTGTTTCTCTGTGTGTGTTTCTCTGTGTGTGTTTCTCTGTGTGTATTTCTCTGTGTGTGTTTCTCTGTGTGTGTTTCTCTGTGTGTGTTTCTCTGTGTGTATTTCTCTGTGTGTGTTTCTCTGTGTGTGTTTCTCTGTGTGTGTTTCTCTGTGTGTGTTTCTCTGTGTGTGTTTCTCTGTGTGTATTTCTCTGTGTGTGTTTCTCTGTGTGTATTTCTCTGTGTGTGTTTCTGTGTGTATTTCTCTGTGTGTGTTTCTGTGTGTATTTCTCTGTGTGTGTTTCTGTGTGTATTTCTCTGTGTGTTTTTCTGTGTGTATTTCTCTGTGTGTGTTTCTCTGTGTGTATTTCTCTGTGTGTGTTTCTGTGTGTATTTCTCTGTGTGTGTTTTTCTGTGTGTGTTTCTCTGTGTGTGTTTCTCTGTGTGTGTTTCTCTGTGTGTGTTTCTCTGTGTGTGTTTCTCTGTGTGTGTTTCTCTGTGTGTATTTCTCTGTGTGTGTTTCTCTGTGTGTGTTTCTCTGTGTGTGTTTCTCTGTGTGTATTTCTCTGTGTGTGTTTCTCTGTGTGTGTTTCTCTGTGTGTATTTCTCTGTGTGTGTTTCTCTGTGTGTGTTTCTCTGTGTGTATTTCTCTGTGTGTGTTTCTCTGTGTGTGTTTCTCTGTGTGTGTTTCTCTGTGTGTGTTTCTCTGTGTGTGTGTGATAATAATAGCATAATGAAAACAGTCTTGGCTTCCTTGACTTGTCCAATAAGCCAGTAGACTGATGACTCCGTTTCAGATTAAATCCCTTTTCCTCATTAGTTTCTCTCTTTCTTTGCTCCCCCCCCACCTCCCCCTGTATCTCATGTATTTTCCCCTATTTCAACCCCCTCCCTTTCTCCCCCCTTTCCTCAGACATTGTCTCCATCTCTCCTTATCAGTTGGTCAAAGGATTTTTTTCTTTTTTCTAAAGCCAAGCACATCGCCTGCTATTTTGTTACCAAGCAACAAGGGTGTGTTTGTGTCCGTTGGTGTGTGTGTTTGTACGGTGTGTGTGTGTGTGTGCTGTGTGTGTGTTTGTACGGTGTGTGTGTGTGTGCTGTGTGTGTGTTTGTACGGTGTGTGTGTGTGCTGTGTGTGTGTTTGTACGGTGTGTGTGTGCTGTGTGTGTGTTTGTACGGTGTGTGTGTGTGCTGTGTGTGTGTTTGTACGGTGTGTGTGTGCTGTGTGTGTGTTTGTACGGTGTGTGTGCTGTGGACGCAGGAGAATTTGGTCCACTCTTCATGGGAGTTGAAATCACCTTGTCCACTATCAACTAACCAGTCAAAGAGTAGGAGTGTGCCTCAATGTGCGTAAGGCCACCAGTTCAGACACACAGTATGTCTGTTTGATTTGAAGTGATTCCTTGAGTTGTGTGTTCCAATGTATTAGTTCAACGTTAATATCTAATGAATATCTCTTTAGTGTGTAAGTACTGTATGGTCCAACAGCTGTCTGCTTCTCCTGCAAGGTCTGTTTCCTCTCCTCCAAAGACACACATTTAATTAGGGACCGTGTGTGTGTGTGTGTGTGTCACAGCATTGAATCGTGCTTCCGCGTAATTGCCAGTCTCTGGCCATGCAGTGTTTGAAGTGTAGGAGGTGGAAATAAATTGCTGGTCCCAAATTGCTTAAATTAAGTGTGTGTGTGTGTGTGTGTGTGTGTGTGTGTGTGTGTGTGTGTGTGTGTGTGTGTGTGTGTGTGTGTGTGTGTGTGTGTGTGTGTGTGTGTGTGTGTGTGTGTGTGTGTGTGTGTGTGTGTGTGTGTGTGTGTGTGTGAGAGAAAATATGAGCCAACCTCTTGTTCCATTAGGGGTACTTTTCCTCTCTTCTCCTCCCTCCACCCCTCCTTTCATCCCTCTCTCTAACCGGTGAACATATGGCCCGTGGTCCCCCCTTGCTGTCCCTGGACAAAGGTGCTTGCCAGACATCTTATGGACCGGGGGTATAAGAGTGAAACGAGTGAGGAGGGGAGGTAGAGAAGAGTTTTGGATGGGGGAGGCTTCAGTCCTGACTGGAAAGAGGAGGGAGAGGGAGAGAGAGGGAGAGGGGAGAGAGGGGAGGGGAGAGGGAGAGAGGGGAGAGGGAGAGGGGAGGGGGGAGAGAGGGAGAGGGGAGGGAGAGAGGAGAGGGAGAGGGAGAGGGAGAGGGAGAGGGAGAGGGAGAGGGGGAGAGGGAGAGGGAGAGGGCGAGGGAGAGGGGGAAAGGGAGCTAATGAAGTCATGTAGGTATGGAAACACATTCAGAGATGCTCAGGGTCCAATCATTTAGCTGTTCATCAATCGTTCTCTCCTCCACCAGTAGCACTTATAGTGGATCAATGGTCTCCATGACGATAGAACAGGAATCATCACCATCTGTACTGGCCCAATGTAAATCCCCTCTTTATGGTCACACACACCCCACACACCACAGCCTCATCAACATCTGCATGGTCAGTCTACAGAACCCCTCTTTATGGCCTGCTGGGACCACTGGGACTGGGAATAGATGAGTAGTGTTCAGTATAAACGGGACAATCCAGTGTTACATTTAGTAATTCAGAAAGCATCCCTTCTGTATCAAACACATTAGAATTACATTTGGAAGAGGCGTGTCCTTGATAAGGCGTTGCTCTGCTTGAAATCTCAGCCGACCAGACAGGTTCTAGTTTTATCACGCCTGGATTACTGCCCAGCTGTTTGGTCATGTGCGGCAAAGAAGGACGTTGGTCCAGAACAGAGCATCACGTATTACACGGAGGGCGAATGTCAGTACCATGCCGGTCAGTCTCTCCTGACTCAAAACTGAGGAGAGACTGACCTGCATCACTTTTGGTCTTTGTGTGAGATGTTGATGTGTTGAAGGTACTGAACGGTCTTTTCAAGCAGTTGGCACCCAGTTCAGACACTCATTGGTACAACACAACACATGGAACCAGAGGTCTCTTCACAGTTCAGACACTCATTGGTCCAACACAACACATGGAACCAGAGGTCTCTTCACAGTTCAGACACTCATTGGTACAACACAACACATGGAACCAGAGGTCTCTTCACAGTTCAGACACTCATTGGTACAACACAACACATGGAACCAGCACAGTTCAGACACTCATTGGTACAACACAACACATGGAACCAGAGGTCTCTTCACAGTTCAGACACTCATTGGTACAACACAACACATGGAACCAGAGGTCTCTTCACAGTTCAGACACTCATTGGTACAACACAACACATGGAACCAGGGTCTCTTCACAGGAAACACAACACATGGAACCAGAGGTCTCTTCACAGTTCAGACACTCATTGGTACCAACACAACACATGGAACTCTTTCACAGTTCAGACACTCATTGGTACAACACAACACATGGAACCAGAGGTCTCTTCACAGTTCAGACACTCATTGGTCCAACACAACACATGGAACCAGAGGTCTCTTCACAGTCCCCAGGTCCATAACAGAGGCTGGAAAACACACAGTTCAGACACTCATCGGTATCACACAACACATGGAACCAGAGGTCTCTTCACAGTCCCCAGGTCCAGAACATAGGCTGGGAAACACATAGTGTTAAATAGAACCATGACTACATGGAACTCTCTGCCACCCCAGGTAACTCAATAACACCAGATTCAACAACCAGATAAAATAACACCTTACGACCCAACGGGGACTGTGAAGAGACAGACATTTTGATATACTTTGTAATTGAGTTGACACTGTGTTATGTATTGTATCATGTAGGTGGGTGTGGCCTTGTATGAGCCTTGGCTATATCATGTAGGTGGGTGTGGCCTTGTGAGCCTTGGCTATATCATGTAGGTGGGTGTGGCCTTGTACGAGCCTTGGCTATATCATGTAGGTGGGTGTGGCCTTGTACGAGCCTTGGCTATATCATGTAGGTGGGTGTGGCCTTGTATTGGCTATATCATGTAGGTGGGTGTGGCCTTGTATGAGCCTTGGCTATATCATGTAGGTGGGTGTGGCCTTGTACGAGCCTTGGCTATATCATGTAGGTGGGTGTGGCCTTGTATGAGCCTTGGCTATATCATGTAGGTGGGTGTGGCCTTGTACGAGCCTTGGCTATATCATGTAGGTGGGTGTGGCCTTGTACGAGCCTTGGCTATATCATGTAGGTGGGTGTGGCCTTGGCTATATCATGTAGTGGGTGTGGCCTTGGCTTGGCTATATCATGTAGGTGGGTGTGGACTTGTGGCCTTGGCTATATCATGTAGGTGGGTGTGGCCTTGGCTTGGCTATATCATGTAGGTGGGTGTGGCCTTGTACGAGCCTTGGCTATATCATGTAGGTGGGTGTGGCCTTGTACGAGCCTTGGCTATATCATGTAGGTGGGTGTGGCCTTGTACGAGCCTTGGCTATATCATGTAGGTGGGTGTGGCCTTGTACGAGCCTTGGCTATATCATGTAGGTGGGTGGGCCTTGTACGAGCCTTGGCTATATCATGTAGGTGGGTGGCCTTGTACGAGCCTTGGCTATATCATGTAGGTGGGTGTGGCCTTGTACGAGCCTTGGCTATATCATGTAGGTGGGTGTGGCCTTGTACGAGCCTTGGCTATATCATGTAGGTGGGTGTGGCCTTGTACGAGCCTTGGCTATATCATGTAGGTGGGTGTGGCCTTGTACGAGCCTTGGCTATATCATGTAGGTGGGTGTGGCCTTGTACGAGCCTTGGCTATATCATGTAGGTGGGTGTGGCCTTGTACGAGCCTTGGCTATATCATGTATTCTATTTGTTGTGTTGTTTCCTATTTGGACCCCAGGCAGAGTAGCCGTTGCCTTGGCATCAGCTAATTGGGGATCCCAATAAAATACCAAACAGTTGTTCTGTTGGGTGATTCATTTTAATACTACAGGGACAAAGCTACTGGCAACATATAGTAATATAGTAATATCAATACACTCAACCACATTAGATGAAGTCAGACGTGCTGACAGGGGTTGTACTACACTGTGTGTGTGTGTGTGTGTGTGTGTGTGTGTGTGTGTGTGTGTGTGTGTGTGTGTGTGTGTGTGTGTGTGTGTGTGTGTGTGTGTGTGTGTGTGTGTGCATGTCGTTAAGCAAGATGGTATACAGTCCTCATTGAGCTTTAATGTATTGGTTTCTATTGTTCCATGTATGTGTCCAGGTGTCACCTTTGACTCATCTGAGTGGGTTTACCAGTGGAGGGATACATGGATGGGCAACACACACACACACACACACACACACACACACACACACACACACACACACACACACACACACACACACACACACACACACACACACACACACACACACACACACACACACACACACACACACACACCATTCATGTCATGACGAGAGGTTCATACACACTGATTTAATTACAGGAGGATGAAAGAGGGGATGGAGTTGTTTGAGGATAAATTATTTATCCCTCCATCCACAGGGAGATGGAGAGGTGGATTCAGGGAGATGGAGAGGTGGATTCAGGGAGATGGAGAGGTGGATTCAGGGAGATGGAGAGGTGGATTCAGGGAGATGGAGAGGTGGATTCAGGGAGATGGAGATGGAGGAAGATGGATGGAAGAGAGAAGGGAGTAGAAGAATGGAGAGGTGGATTCAGGGAGATGGAGAGGTGGATTCAGGGAGATGGAGATGGAGAGAGAGGAATATGGATGGAAGAGAGAAGGGAGTAGAAGAATGGAGGGGTGGTTCAGGGAGATGGAGATGGAGAGAGAGGAAGATGGATGGAAGAGAGAAGGGAGTAGAAGAATGGAGGGGTGGTTCAGGGAGATGGAGATGGAGGAAGATGGATGGAAGAGAGAAGGGAGTAGAAGAATGGAGGGGTGGTTCAGGGAGATGGAGAAAGAGGAAGTTGGATGGAAGAGAGAAGGGAGTAGAAGAATAGAGAGGTGGATTCAGGGAGATGAAGATGGATGGAAGAGAGAAGGGAGTAGAAGAATGGAGAGGTGGATTCAGGGAGATGGAGATGGATGGAAGAGAGAAGGGAGTAGAAGAATGGAGGGGTGGACTTGATAAACATGAAACAGTAGCTTAATCATTTCATCACAGATGGAAGAAAGAGAGAGATAAGAGAGGGATGAGCACAGGGAGGATAGACAAATGAAAGGGGGGCATTAGGAAGTACAGTGTGATTATTGCTTTTTGAGGTTGGTTTGGTTATTTAAAAATTATCTTGGTTTTTCATTTCGGTTTCGATTATTATAATTTTTGACATTAAATGCACGAGTCATTATGTGGGTTGAATACTGTAACAACACAGAATGAAACAATACAAGTGTATCAGTGTAGTGGAAATGAGAAGGTGATACTAGCGACTAGCGGCTGGCTGGCGTGGTAACACATCGTGATGACATTATGCCATTATTTGGATGGCAGACCATCTGTAGGCTACCACAGGGTCAAACACACATGATCTGGGTCAAATGCTAGAAGGAGACGTTCCTACAGAACCCTGGGGACACTGACACCAGGAGGAGACGTTCCCACAGAACCCTGGGGACACTGACACCAGGAGGAGACGTTCCCACAGAACCCTGGGGACACTGACACAAGGAGGAGACGTTCCCACAGAACCCTGGGGACACTGACACCAGGAGGAGACGTTCCCACAGAACCCTGGGGACACTGACACCAGGAGGAGACGTTCCCACAGAACCCTGGGGACACTGACACCAGGAGGAGACGTTCCCACAGAACCCTGGGGACACTGACACAAGGAGGAGACGTTCCCACAGAACCCTGGGGACACTGACACCAGGAGGAGACGTTCCCACAGAACCCTGGGGACACTGACACCAGGAGGAGACGTTCCCACAGAACCCTGGGGACACTGACACCAGGAGGAGACGTTCCCACAGAACCCTGGGGACACTGACACAAGGAGGAGACGTTCCCACAGAACCCTGGGGACACTGACACCAGGAGGAGACGTTCCCACAGAACCCTGGGGACACTGACGCCAGGAGGAGACGTTCCCACAGAACCCTGGGGACACTGACGCCAGGAGGAGACGTTCCCACAGAACCCTGGGGACACTGACACCAGGAGGAGACGTTCCCACAGAACCCTGGGGACACTGACACCAGGAGGAGACGTTCCCACAGAACCCTGGGGACACTGACACCAGGAGGAGACGTTCCCACAGAACCCTGGGGACACTGACGCCAGGAGGAGACGTTCCCACAGAACCCTGGGGACACTGACACCAGGAGGAGACGTTCCTACAGAACCCTGGGGACACTGACGCCAGGAGGAGATGTTCCCACAGAACCCTGGGGACACTGACGCTAGGAGACGACTGATAAAGAGCCCTGGGGACACTGACACCAGGAGACGACTGATAAAGAGCCCTGGGGACACTGACGCCAGGAGACGACTGATAAAGAGCCCTGGGGACACTGACACCAGGAGACGACTGATAAAGAGCCCTGGGGACACTGACGCCAGGAGACGACTGATAAAGAGCCCTGGGGACACTGACACCAGGAGACGACTGATAAAGAGCCCTGGGGACACTGACGCCAGGAGACGACTGATAAAGAGCCCTGGGGACGCTGACGCCAGGAGACGACTGATAAAGAGCCCTGGGGACACTGACGCCAGGAGACGACTGATAAAGAGCCCTGGGGACACTGACGCCAGGAGACGACTGATAAAGAGCTGCATATGTTAATATGTCTGACTGTTTTCTGGTTGATGTATTATAAAGTGAATGTATTGAAATGGTATGTTGGGTTGACCAGTTATCAGGCACATTCATGTTGTCTGGTCATAACATTCAAACTGCGCAGATTAGAATATGGGCGTGTTGTTCGTGTCTATCGTTTTTACGAGCCACGTGTTAAGAAATGTTCATTCAGGTTGGGGATGCAGTCCAGCTTGAATTTGGTTACAAGGGCCGTGAATTCTGTCATACTGTATCAGACACACAGCTTCTTCTCTTAGAAATGCTTCTGCACTGAGGACACGTGTAACCACGTTGTTTTAGCCTGTTGGTGATAAATCAAGTCACATTTTTATTGGTCTCAGACACATATTCAGCAGATGTTATTGCAGGTGTAGAGAAATGCTTGCAAACATGATTAAAGTGACCAGTGATTCCATGTCTATGTACATAGGGCAGGGTCATGCTCTCTCTGCTGTTTCCTAAAGTCCACGATCAGCTCGTTCATTTTGTTGACGTTGAGGGAGAGGTTATTTTCCTGGCACCACTCAGCCAGGGCCCTCACCTCCTCCCTGTAGGCTGTCTCATCATTGTTGGTGATCAGGCCTACTACTGTTGTGTCGTCTGCAAACTTGATGATTGAGTTGGAGGCGTGCATAGCCATGCAGTCATGGGTGAACAGGGAGTACAGGAGGGGGCTGAGCATGCAACCTTGCGGGGCCCCTGTGTTGAGTATCAGCAAAGTGGAGGTGTTGTTTCCTACCTTCACCACCAGGGAGGCGGCCCGTCAGGAAGTCCAGGACCCAGTTGCACAGGGCGGGGTTGAGACCCAGGTCCTCAAGCTTAATGATGAGCTTGGAGGGTACTATGGTGTTGAATGCTGAGCTGTAGTCAATGAACAGCATTCTTACAAAAGTATTCCTCTTGTCCAGATGGGAAAGGGCAGTGTGCAGTGCGATGGCGATTGCAACGTCTGTGGACCTATTGGGGCGTTATGCAGATTGAAGTGGGTCTAGGGTGTCAGGTAAGGTGGAGGTGATATGATCCTTAACTGGTAGTTTGTAATGTAACATGTATTTCATGTACACTGGAATTGTTTGCAATGATTTCATGACTAATACATTATAATAGTTGAATTCGGTAAATGCATTCCTCGTTTTACACATTATTATTTGATTATGCCTATAATTTAGTAGGTCTGATGATAATTGTTATTGACACATAGCACATGCTTGGGCAGCACCTTGACATCCCTGATCTACTTGATCTCTGATCTACTTGACTCGATAAGAACATTAGTTGCCAGGGTTACCTATTTGTATCTAGCCTCTTAACGACTGCATAACGTTGCAAGATAGACGCGTTCATTAAAGTCACACTGAGTCGGTGACGCAAGGATTCGCTATCTTGCTCGATCCTCCAGAGACGCATTTATTCACATCATAACGGAGTCAGATTGATAAACGTAGTTTATTATTGTTCAGCATCATTTCTACACATCTACATCATTTGTTGTGTTTATTACATTTGTTTAATTTGATTAATTTATTATTTCATTCCAAGTCATCATCTCATCTCTTGAGAGCTGCTGCCTATGCTGTCTGATAAAATCACTGTTTTGTAGTTCTTCAAAGTAAATAAGACATACTTTTATAACTGCTGAACACCAACTATCAATCACTTAGATCATGTATTTTCAGGTAGAGATACCTCACGGAGCAACAGCTCTCTATCCCCCATCCCCCATCACACTTTCTTCTGTCTCTTCTCTCTCTCTCTCTCTCTGCGTGTCTGCACATGCCGCATGGACCGGACAACTTGGCAATGGGTTATGGTCATTGTAGTTAATTACCACGTTCTCTGTGCTAAACTATGTTACCTGTTGGAAACTTCATCTGTTTTATCTCTAGAGAAACTGCAGTGCAATGTGCGCATTGAGCAAAAATAACATAATTGAAAAACATTGGAATTCAAGTAATAGAACCAACATTGGACAATTAGTTATTGAAAGATAAAAAGAGGACGAGTGATGGAGGATTGAGAGAGATGATAGAGGGGTAGGAGGAGGAGAGGCCAGAATGTCAAGCGGGTGGAGAGACTGAAGGAGAATGAGAGAGAGAGAGAGACAGATGATAGAGGGGTTGAAGGAGAGACCAGAATGTCAAGGGGATGGAGAGACTGAAGGAGAATGAGAGAGAGAGAGAGACAGATGATAAAGGGGTAGAAGGAGAGACCAGAATGTCAAGGGGATGGAGAGACTGAAGGAGAATGAGAGAGAGAGAGATACAGATGATAGAGGGGTAGAAGGAGAGGCCAGAATGTCAAGGGGGTGGAGAGACTGAAGGAGAATGAGAGAGAGAGAAACAGATGATAGAGGGGTAGAAGGAGAGGCCAGAATGTCAAGAGGGTGGAGAGAGTGAAGGAGAATGAGAGAGAGAGAAACAGATGATAGAGGGGTAGAAGGAGAGGCCAGAATGTCAAGAGGGATGGAGAGACTGAAGGAGAATGAGAGAGAGAGAAGAATGTCAAGGGGGTGGAGAGACTGAAGGAGAATGAGAGAGAGAGAAACAGATGATAGAGGGGTAGAAGGAGAGGCCAGAATGTCAAGGGGATGGAGAGACAGATGAAGGAGAATGTCAAGGGGTGGAGAGACTGAAGGACAATGAGAGAGAGAGAAACAGATGATAGAGGGGTAGAAGGAGAGGCCAGAATGTCAAGGGGATGGAGAGACTGAAGGACAATGAGAGAGAGAGAAACAGATGATAGAGGGGTAGAAGGAGAGGCCAGAATGTCAAGAGGGTGGAGAGAGTGAAGGAAAACGAGAGAGAGAGAGCTTCTAAAAGATATGATCAGAAGAGCTGTTATCTCGAGGGGTACAGGGTAGAGGGTCTCTCTTTCCCTCTCCCTTCTTTCTCTCTCGCCATCTGTCTGATTTCTGGGTTTATATTTTATTCAGTTAACATGCTGCTCATCGTTATTCAAGAGACCCACCTGTGGTGGCTTGGGAGAGATTCATTTTGTGATTTCCTATTAGGAAAACAACTCGTGGATTGAGATCTAGATCACATGATGAAGATGTGTGTGATCTACATATCAGCTGAGATCTAGATCACATGATGAAGATGTGTGTGATCTACATATCAGCTGAGATCTAGATCACATGATGAAGATGTGTGTGATCTACATATCAGCTGAGATCTAGATCACATGATGAAGATGTGTGTGATCTACATATCAGCTGAGATCTAGATCACATGATGAAGATGTGTGTGATCTACATATCAGCTGAGATCTAGATCACATGATGAAGATGTGTGTGATCTACATATCAGCTGAGATCTAGATCACATGATGAAGATGTGTGTGATCTACATATCAGCTGAGATCTAGATCACATGATGAAGATGTGTGTGATCTACATATCAGCTGAGATCTAGATCACATGATGAAGATGAAGATGTGTGATCTACATATCAGCTGAGATCTAGATCACATGATGAAGATGTGTGTGATCTACATATCAGCTGAGATCTAGATCACATGATGAAGATGTGTGTGATCTACATATCAGCTGAGATCTAGATCACATGATGAAGATGTGTGTGATCTACATATCAGCTGAGATCTAGATGATGAAGATGTGTGTGATCTACATGAGATGATCACATGATGAAGATGTGTGATCTACATATCAGCTGAGATCTAGATCACATGATGAAGATGTGTGTGATCTACATATCAGCTGAGATCTAGATCACATGATGAAGATGTGTGTGATCTACATATCAGCTGAGATCTAGATCACATGATGAAGATGTGTGTGATCTACATATCAGCTGAGATCTAGATCACATGATGAAGATGTGTGTGATCTACATATCAGCTGAGATCTAGATCACATGATGAAGATGTGTGTGATCTACATATCAGCTGAGATCTAGATCACATGATGAAGATGTGTGTGATCTACATATCAGCTGAGATCTAGATCACATGATGAAGATGTGTGTGATCTACATATCAGCTGAGATCTAGATCACATGATGAAGATGTGTGTGATCTACATATCAGCTGAGATCTAGATCACATGATGAAGATGTGTGTGATCTACATATCAGCTGAGATCTAGATCACATGATGAAGATGTGTGTGATCTACATATCAGCTGAGATCTAGATCACATGATGAAGATGTGTGTGATCTACATATCAGCTGAGATCTAGATCACATGATGAAGATGTCACATGTGTGATCTACATATCAGCTGAGATCTAGATCACATGATGAAGATGTGTGTGATCTACATATCAGCTGAGATCTAGATCACATGATGAAGATGTGTGTGATCTACATATCAGCTGAGATCTAGATCACATGATGAAGATGTGTGTGATCTACATATCAGCTGAGATCTTGACTGGAACTTGAACGTGTTCAGTAGTTACAGTGCCTTCAGAAAGTATTCATACCCCTTGACTTAATTCATCCACATGTTGTGGTGTTATGGCCTGAATGGATTATATATATACTTTTCTCACCCATCTACACACAATATCCCATAATGACACAGTGAAACATCTTTTTAGAAATCTTTACAAATGTATTGAAAATGAAATACTACAGAAATATTCTATTTACATAAGTATTCACACCCCTGAGTCAACACATGTTAGAATCACCTTTTGGGTGATTGAATTCTCTAAGATCTTTCCACACCTATTTGCACATTGTTCTTTTTTAAATTCTTCAAGCTCTGTCTAGTTGGTTGGTGATCATTGCTAGACAGACATTTTTAAGTCTTGCCATACATTTTTTTTTAGATGATTTAAGTCAAAACGGTAATTATTCCACTCAGGAACATTCAACGTGGTCTTGGTAAGCAACTCCAGTGTATAGCTGGCTTTGTGTTTTACGTTATTGTCCTGCTGAAAGGGGAATTTGTCTCCCAGTGAATTTGTCTCCCAGTGACTGAAGCAGGTTTTCCTCTACGATTCTGCCTGTGCTTAGCTCTATTCCGTTTCTTTTTATCCTAAAAAACTCCTTAGTCCTTGCCGATGACAAGCATACCATAACATGATGCAACCACCACCGTGCTTGAAAATAGTGGTTCTCAGTCAAGGTGTGAATACTTTCTGTAACTGTTTTAAAGTCACCATTGGCCTCGTGGTGAAATGCCTGAGCAGTTTCTTTCCTCTCCGTCAACTGAGTTAGGAAGAACGCGTATATCTTTGTAGTGACTGGGTGTATAGATATACCATCTAAAGTGTAATTAATAACTTCACCAGAACCTGTTCCAGAACCTCTCCGTTTTGGACTGTTTTGTTCCAGAACCTCTCCGTTTTGGACTGTTTTGTTCCAGAACCTATCCGTTTTGGACTGTTTTGTTCCAGAACCTCTCCGTTTTGGACTGTTTTGTTCAAGAACCTCTCCGTTTTAGACTGTTTTATTCCAGAACCTCTCCGTTTTGGACTGTTTTGTTCCAGAACCTATCCGTTTTGGACTGTTTTGTTCCAGAACCTCTCCGTTTTGGACTGTTTTGTTCCAGAACCTCTCCGTTTTGGACTGTTTTGTTCCAGAACCTCTCTGTTTTGGACTGTTTTGTTCCAGAACCTCTCCGTTTTGGACTGTTTTGTTCCAGAACCTCTCCGTTTTGGACTGTTTTGTTCCAGAACCTCTCCGTTTTGGACTGTTTTGTTCCAGAACCTATCCGTTTTGGACTGTTTTGTTCCAGAACCTCTCCGTTTTGGACTGTTTTGTTCCAGAACCTCTCTGTTTTGGACTGTTTTGTTCCAGAACCTCTCTGTTTTGGACTGTTTTGTTCCAGAACCTCTCCGTTTTGGACTGTTTTGTTCCAGAACCTATCCGTTTTGGACTGTTTTGTTCCAGAACCTCTCCGTTTTGGACTGTTTTGTTCCAGAACCTCTCCGTTTTGGACTGTTTTGTTCCAGAACCTCTCCGTTTTGGACTGTTTTGTTCCAGAACCTATCCGTTTTGGACTGTTTTGTTCCGGAACCTATTTGGCTGGATCCGGTCCCTCTCTTGGCATGACAAATAATTGTCACTTTTGCAATGTAAAAATTCTAACAAAAGTGCTCAAAGTTCATTCGAGTTGAATGTGAAAAAGTAGATTTTCAGCCTGGGCCTAATATTCTAAGAGTTGTTTCGGGTTGGGCCGGCCCGTGTTTACAGTTTGCAGAACATTATAACCTATGTTTAAGACCAGCGCGTGGCCCTGGCGGTGTGAGAAGCGCGTCAGTATCTCTCACATAGCTAGAATGAGACTTTATATGATCTCTCTCCCGCTCTGCTCTGATAGAGCCTGCAACTCTCACCTCTCCACTATTGCATTTCATCATTTATTTCCTTATACAACCGTGCGAAGGGTTCTGAAGGAACTGCAGCACCCCTGATGAATTGAAATCAATTTGCCACAGTTACTGTATATAATTACTGCTGTCTGTTCAGAGAGAAATGAAATAATTCAGAATCGCCTACTATACCATGAGAAGGCCTATAATGTAGCCACAGAGGATCAATAGCTTCGTTTTAAAATAGCCGAGTTGTTGATTGTAGACAAGGATTAGCCTACAGTCGGGAAAGCACGGCAAATATGTCAGTGAAAAAACAAAACAGGCCTTTCGCAATATTTCAAATAGAATCGAGGGAAAACAGGTTGGAAAGCAAGTGACTCCTGCTGAAGACGGCTACCAAAAAATTTGATCAACTTCCAAATATTGTTTTACAAAGTTAAACAAGAGAGAGAGAAGCTTTTGGCACAAGCACATCAGCCGTCACCAGCCAATATGCTGTCCATCAGCCATCACCAGCCAGTGTGCTTCCCATCAGCCGTCACCAGCCAGTGTGCTGTCCATCAGCCATCACCAGCCAGTGTGCTGCCCATCTGCCATCACCAGCCAGTGTGCTGCCCATCAGCCATCACCAGCCAGTTAAGCCCATCAGCCGTCACCAGCCAGTGTGCTGCCCATCAGCCATCACCAGCCAGTGTGCTGCCCATCAGCCATCACCAGCCAGTGTGCTGCCCATCAGCCATCACCAGCCAGTGATGCCCATCAGCCGTCACCAGCCAGTGTGCTGCCCATCAGCCATCAACAGCCAGTGTGCTGCCCATCAGCCATCACCAGCCAGTGTGCTGCCCATCAGCCATCACCAGCCAGTGTGCTGCCCATCAGCCATCACCAGCCAGTGTACTGCCCATCAGCTATCACCAGCCAATATGCTGTCCATCAGCCATCACCAGCCAGTGTGCTGCCCATCAGCCGTCACCAGCCAGTGTGCTGTCCATCAGCCATCACCAGCCAGTGTGCTGCCCATCAGCCATCACCAGCCAGTGTGCTGCCCATCAGCCATCACCAGCCAGTGATTCCCATCAGCCGTCACCAGCCAGTGTGCTGCCCATCAGCCGTCACCAGCCAGTGTGCTGCCCATCAGCCATCACCAGCCAGTGTGCTGCCCATCAGCCATCACCAGCCAGTGTGCTGCCCATCAGCCATCACCAGCCAGTGTGCTGCCCATCAGCCATCACCAGCCAGTGTGCTGCCCACCAGCCATCACCAGCCAGTGTGCTGCCCATCAGCCATCACCAGCCAGTGTACTGCCCATCAGCCATCACCAGCCAATATGCTGTCCATCAGCCTTCACCAGCCAGTATGCTGCCCATCAGCCGTCACCAGCCAGTGTGCTGTCCATCAGCCATCACCAGCCAGTGTGCTGCCCATCAGCCATCACCAGCCAGTGTGCTGCCCATCAGCCATCACCAGCCAGTGTGCTGTCCATCAGCCATCACCAGCCAGTGTGCTGCCCATCAGCCATCACCAGCCAGTGTGCTGCCCATCAGCCGTCACCAGCCAGTGTGCTGTCCATCAGCCATCACCAGCCAGTGATGCCCATCAGCCGTCACCAGCCAGTGTGCTGCACATCAGCCATCACCAGCCAGTATGCTGTCCATCAGCCATCACCAGCCAGTGTGCTGCCCATCAACCATCACCAGCCAGTATGCTGTCCATCAGCCATCACCAGCCAGTGTGCTGTCCATCAGCCATCACCAGCCAGTATGCTGTCCATCAGCCATCACCAGCCAGTGTGCTGCCCATCAGCCATCACCAGCCAGTGTGCTGCCCATCAGCCATCACCAGCCAGTGTGCTGCCCATCAGCCATCACCAGCCAGTGTACTGCCCATCAGCCATCACCAGCCAATATGCTGTCCATCAGCCATCACCAGCCAGTGTGCTGCCCATCAGCCGTCACCAGCCAGTGTGCTGTCCATCAGCCATCACCAGCCAGTGTGCTGCCCATCAGCCATCACCAGCCAGTGTGCTGCCCATCAGCCATCACCAGCCAGTGATGCCCATCAGCCGTCACCAGCCAGTGTGCTGCCCATCAGCTGTCACCAGCCTGTGTAATTCCCATCAGCCATCACCAGCCAGTGTGCTGCCCATCAGCCATCACCAGCCAGTGTGCTGCCCATCGGCCATCACCAGCCAATATGCTGTCCATCAGCCTTCACCAGCCAGTATACTGTCCATCAGCCATCACCAGCCAGTGTGCTGCCCATCAGCCATCACCAGCCAGTGTGCTGCCCATCAGCCATCACCAGCCAATATGCTGTCCATCAGCCTTCACCAGCCAGTATACTGTCCATCAGCCATCACCAGCCAGTGTGCTGCCCATCAGCCATCACCAGCCAGTATGCTGTCCATCAGCCTTCACCAGCCAGTATACTGTCCATCAGCCATCACCAGCCAGTGTGCTGCCCATCAGCCATCACCAGCAAGTGTGCTGCCCATCAGCCATCACCAGCCAGTGTACTGCCCATCAGCCATCACCAGCCAGTGTGCTGCCCATCAGCCATCACCAGCCAGTGTACTGCCCATCAGCCATCACCAGCCAGTGTACTGCCCATCAGCCATCACCAGCCAGTGTGCTGTCCATCAGCCATCACCAGCCAGTGTGCTGCCCATCAGCCATCACCAGCCAGTGTGCTGCCCATCAGCCATCACCAGCCAGTGTACTGCCCATCAGCCGTCACCAGCCAGTGTGCTGCCCATCAGCCGTCACCAGCCAGTGTACTGTCCATCAGCCATCACCAGCCAGTGTGCTGCCCATCAGCCGTCACCAGCCAGTGTGCTGCCCATCAGCCATCACCAGCCAGTGTGCTGCCCATCAGCCGTCACCAGCCAGTGTGCTGCCCATCAGCCGTCACCAGCCAGTGTGCTGCCCATCAGCCATCATTAGGTGAGTCAGTGAAACTGGAAAGCATTTTTAGGACTATAATTTCCTCCTCCTGTTGTAGTCTGCAATATGTCTCCACACACCTAGACCAAGGCTATTGACGGATTCAAGCTCATTTTTATTCATGTCAGATTCTCAGTTTGTCAGTGTTAAAGTAGCCTGCCATTTGGATCATTTGTGCGCTATTAAAAAAGATTCTGACAAAGTCTCTAGTCAGGTAAAATGACATACAATTGCATGAAATTAGTTTATAAAAGGCACATTTTTCTCGGACCCAAGACAACTAAAAATGTCCCCTATGTGTGCAACTTGTGTAAGTGTCTCTACTCTACTGCTCTATGTAACTACCTAAATGTGATGATATGCATGCAATGCTTTATTGTAAAGGAGATGTTTTTCCTCATGCGTTCCCGTACCTCAGAACTCCCCAGGTCACCCCATTCTCGCGCTCACTTTTTGTTCAGGCACCTCCCGATTTACGAATTAAGCACGAGGATGTAATGTATAGTTTGAATCATGGTCTTACTTTTCGTACATCAAGTTGTCAGTCTCTGATTGGTGGATTTGGGTTATTGAGTTTGTGATGGAATCAGGAAGTTGACTGTTGATAGATGGGATAGTCCAACCCCTCACTCCTTCTCTACAATGCTTAGTCCTCTCAGGCAAGATGGACGGCATCCATCTATCTTCTCTCTGTCTGCCCTTCCCCCCTCTCTATCTTCTATCTTCTCTCTGTCTGCCCTTTCACCCTCTCTATCTTCTTTCTTCTCTCTGTCTGCCCTTTCACCCTCTCTATCTTCTATCTTCTCTCTGTCTGCCCTTCCCCCTCTCTATCTTCTATCTTCTCTCTGTCTGCCCTTCCCCCCTCTCTATCTTCTATCTTCTCTCTGTCTGCCCTTTCCCCCTCTCTATCTTCTATCTTCTCTCTGTCTACCTTTCCCCCTCTCTATCTTCTATCTTCTCTCTGTCTGCCCTTTCACCCTCTCTATCTTCTATCTTCTCTCTGTCTACCTTCCCCCTCTCTATCTTCTATCTTCTCTCTGTCTGCCCTTTCCCCCTCTCTATCTTCTATCTTCTCTCTGTCTGCCCTTTCACCCTCTCTATCTTCTATCTTCTCTCTGTCTACCTTTCCCCCTCTCTATCTTCTAACTTCTCTCTGTCCGCCTTTTCCTCCCTCTCTATCTTCTTTCTATCTGCCCTCCCCCTCCTCTCATTCGCTGGTAGTCTATCCTCGGTTCCCCTCCTCTGCCCTCCATATAGTATCCCTCTCTCACATTCCTCTTTCTGTCTGTCACGCTCCCTCTCTTCTTCTTTCTCTATTCATCTCTGTCATGCTGTCTCCTTATATCACTCTTTTTGTTTTCCCTCCTCTCTCTCTCTCCCCTCCTCCTCCTCCTCATCCTCCTCCTCCCCCTCCTCTCCTCTCGTCAGGGGAGCCAGAGACAGACCTAATTAAGACAGAACCCAGTGGCTTCATTAGCCTGGAGTCCTGCTGGAGACATTTGCACTTCAAAGTCCAGGGATGGAGAGAGATGGATTGATGGAGGGATGAGGGCGAGACAGAGACATTGAGGGGGGGGAGAAATGAAAAAGGGGGGTTACTTAGGAAGGGAGGGAGTGGACAAAAGGAGGAGCTGATGGACAGCTATTATGCAATAACATCTAACAGATGGAAATGGAAACAGGTAGAGGGGGAGTGGAGGAGGGAGAGAGGGGGAGGGAGAGGGAAATAGGCAGCGGTGTGGAGGGGGAGGGAGGGAGGGAGGGAGGGGAGGGAGGGAGGGGGGGAGGGAGGGAAGGGAGGGGAGGGAGGGGGAAATAGGCAGCGGTGTGGAGGGGGGAGGGAGGGAGGGAGGGAGGGAGAGGGAAAGAGGCAGCGGTGTGGAGGGGGGGGAGGGAGGGAGGGAGGGAGGGAGAGGGAGGGAGGGGGAGAGGGAGGGAGGGAGGGAGGGAGAGGGAGGGAGGGGGAGGGGGGAGGGAGGGAGGGAGGGAAATTAGAGAAAAAGATTCTGGAAATAGCTGTGTGAAAGAGAAAGAAAAGAGAGGGATACTGACACGAGACAGAGAGGAGGATAAAGGGATAAAAAGTAAGCTGCACGGAGAGGGGGATAAGAGAGGAGCAGAAAGGATAGAGAGAAAGTGTGTGGAGTACACAGAGGTGTCTGGGTTGCGTTCCAAATGGCACCCTATTCCCTATGTAGTGCACGTAGAGCTTTATGATTAAAAATAGTTCACTACATAGGGAATAGGGTGCCATTTGAGGTGTGAGGTTGTGTAACTTGACCTATTAGCTCTTCTGCTAATTAATTCAGCATGTCAGAAAATAGGACAGAAAACAAGGAGTGAATAACCAAACCAACATAGTGTGTTTATGTATGTTTCTCTATGTATGTGGTGTGTTTATGTGTGTGTGTGTCTAAATATAGTCACACAGTGTGTGTGTGTGTGTGTGTGTGTGTGTGTGTGTGTGTGTGTGTGTGTGTGTGTGTGTGTGTGTGTGTGTGTGTGTGTGTGTGTGTGTGTGTGTGTGTGTGTGTGTGTGTGTGTGTGTGTGTGTGTGTGTGTGTGCGTGTGTGTTTATGTATGTTTCTATGTATGTGTTTGTGTGTGTCTAAATATAGTCACACAGCTAGACACAGCAAATCCACACCTGGCACTTCTGATGAAGCTGCAGTGTGTGTGTGTGTGTGTGTGTGTGTGTGTGTGTGTGTGTGTGTGTGTGTGTGTGTGTGTGTGTGTGTGTGTGTGTGTGTGTGTGTGTGTGTGTGTGTGTGTGTGTGTGTGTGTGTGTGTGTGTGTGTGTGTGTGTGATTATGTATGTTTCTATGTATGTGTTTGTGTGTGTCTAAATACAGTCACACAGCTAGACACAGCAAATCCACACCTGGCACTTCTGATGAAGCTGCAGTGTGTGTGTGTGTGTGGGTGTGTGGGGGGCTCTCATTCTTCCAATTATTCGACCAATAGTTACATATTTTATATGCTTAGCTCCTATCATGCTACAAAGGTCATTTTTCAAATGCATATCCTGTCATATCTCCTAATATTTCCTGGGTTATACACTATATTTTAGGTACCAGGGGATTCATACAACACAAGGAGTTAATCTCCAAGCCTCCTAATATTTCCTGGGTTATACACTATATTTTAGGTACCAAGGGATTCATACGACACAAGGAGTTCATCTCCAAGCCTCCTGTTATTTTCTGGAGTTGCTACATATTTTATGAGGCTCCTGTGAAATGTCTTTGAAGCTACTTCTATATGAATTCATTTACATCCATGAACGTCGTTCTACATAGTTATTATAACCTAATGCAGTACGTGGTGTCCATCGTTCTACATAGTTATTATAACCTAATGCAGTACAGTATGTGGTGTCCATCGTTCTACATAGTTATTATAACCTAATGCAGTACAGTACGTGGTGTCCATCGTTCTACATAGTTATTATAACCTAATGCAGTACAGTATGTGGTGTCCATCGTTCTACATAGTTATTATAACCTAATGCAGTACAGTATGTGGTGTCCATCGTTCTACATAGTTATTATAACCTAATGCAGTACAGTACGTGGTGTCCATCGTTCTACATAGTTATTATAACCTAATGCAGTACAGTATGTGGTGTCCATCGTTCTACATAGTTATTATAACCTAATGCAGTACAGTATGTGGTGTCCATCGTTCTACATAGTTATTATAACCTAATGCAGTACAGTACGTGTGGTGTCCATCGTTCTACATAGTTATTATAACCTAATGCAGTACAGTATGTGGTGTCCATCGTTCTACATAGTTATTATAACCTAATGCAGTACAGTATGTGGTGTCCATCGTTCTACATAGTTATTATAACCTAATGCAGTACAGTACGTGGTGTCCATCGTTCTACATAGTTATTATAACCTAATGCAGTACAGTATGTGGTGTCCATCGTTCTACATAGTTATTATAACCTAATGCAGTACAGTACGTGGTGTCCATCGTTCTACATAGTTATTATAACCTAATGCAGTACAGTACGGTGTCCATCGTTCTACATAGTTATTATAACCTAATGCAGTACAGTACGTGGTGTCCATCGTTCTACATAGTTATTATAACCTAATGCAGTACAGTATGTGGTGTCCATCGTTCTACATAGTTATTATAACCTAATGCAGTACAGTACGTGGTGTCCATCGTTCTACATAGTTATTATAACCTAATGCAGTACAGTATGTGGTGTCCATCGTTCTACATAGTTATTATAACCTAATGCAGTACAGTACGTGGTGTCCATCGTTCTACATAGTTATTATAACCTAATGCAGTACGTGGTGTCCATCGTTCTACATAGTTATTATAACCTAATGCAGTACGTGGTGTCCATCGTTCTACATAGTTATTATAACCTAATGCAGTACGTGGTGTCCATCGTTCTACATAGTTATTATAACCTAATGCAGTACGTGGTGTCCATCGTTCTACATAGTTATTATAACCTAATGCAGTACAGTATGTGTCCATCGTTCTACATAGTTATTATAACCTAATGCAGTACAGTACGTGGTGTCCATCGTTCTACATAGTTATTATAACCTAATGCAGTACGTGGTGTCCATCGTTCTACATAGTTATTATAACCTAATGCAGTACAGTACGTGGTGTCCATCGTTCTACATAGTTATTATAACCTAATGCAGTACAGTATGTGGTGTCCATCGTTCTACATAGTTATTATAACCTAATGCAGTACAGTACATGGTGTCCATCGTTCTACATAGTTATTATAACCTAATGCAGTACAGTACTTGGTGTCCATCGTTCTACATAGTTATTATAACCTAATGCAGTACAGTATGTGGTGTCCATCGTTCTACATAGTTATTATAACCTAATGCAGTACAGTACGTGGTGTCCATCGTTCTACATAGTTATTATAACCTAATGCAGTACAGTACGTGGTGTCCATCGTTCTACATAGTTATTATAACCTAATGCAGTACGTGGTGTCCATCGTTCTACATAGTTATTATAACCTAATGCAGTACAGTATGTGGTGTCCATCGTTCTACATAGTTATTATAACCTAATGCAGTACAGTACGTGGTGTCCATCGTTCTACATAGTTATTATAACCTAATGCAGTACAGTACGTGGTGTCCATCGTTCTACATAGTTATTATAACCTAATGCAGTACGTGGTGTCCATCGTTCGACATAGTTATTATAACCTAATGCATAGTTATTATAACCTAATGCAGTACAGTACGTGGTGTCCATCGTTCTACATAGTTATTATAACCTAATGCAGTACAGTACGTGTGTCCATCGTTCTACATAGTTATTATAACCTAATGCAGTACAGTACGTGGTGTCCATCGTTCTACATAGTTATTATAACCTAATGCAGTACGTGGTGTCCATCGTTCTACATAGTTATTATAACCTAATGCAGTACAGTATGTGGTGTCCATCGTTCTACATAGTTATTATAACCTAATGCAGTACAGTACGTGGTGTCCATCGTTCTACATAGTTATTATAACCTAATGCAGTACAGTACGTGGTGTCCATCGTTCTACATAGTTATTATAACCTAATGCAGTACAGTACGTGGTGTCCATCGTTCTACATAGTTATTATAACCTAATGCAGTACAGTATGTGGTGTCCATCGTTCTACATAGTTATTATAACCTAATGCAGTACAGTATGTGGTGTCCATCGTTCTACATAGTTATTATAACCTAATGCAGTACAGTATGTGGTGTCCATCGTTCTACATAGTTATTATAACCTAATGCAGTACAGTACGTGGTGTCCATCGTTCTACATAGTTATTATAACCTAATGCAGTACAGTTATTATAACCTAATGCAGTACAGTACGTGGTGTCCATCGTTCTACATAGTTATTATAACCTAATGCAGTACAGTACGTGGTGTCCATCGTTCTACATAGTTATTATAACCTAATGCAGTACAGTACGTGGTGTCCATCGTTCTACATAGTTATTATAACCTAATGCAGTACAGTACGTGGTGTCCATCGTTCTACATAGTTATTATAACCTAATGCAGTACAGTACGTGGTGTCCATCGTTCTACATAGTTATTATAACCTAATGCAGTACAGTATGTGGTGTCCATCGTTCTACATAGTTATTATAACCTAATGCAGTACAGTACGTGGTGTCCATCGTTCTACATAGTTATTATAACCTAATGCAGTACAGTACGTGGTGTCCATCGTTCTACATAGTTATTATAACCTAATGCAGTACAGTATGTGGTGTCCATCGTTCTACATAGTTATTATAACCTAATGCAGTACAGTACGTGGTGTCCATCGTTCTACATAGTTATTATAACCTAATGCAGTACAGTACGTGGTGTCCATCGTTCTACATAGTTATTATAACCTAATGCAGTACGTGGTGTCCATCGTTCTACATAGTTATTATAACCTAATGCAGTATGTGGTGTCCATCGTTCTACATAGTTATTATAACCTAATGCAGTACAGTACGTGGTGTCCATCGTTCTACATAGTTATTATAACCTAATGCAGTACAGTACGTGGTGTCCATCGTTCTACATAGTTATTATAACCTAATGCAGTACGTGGTGTCCATCGTTCTACATAGTTATTATAACCTAATGCAGTATGTGGTGTCCATCGTTCTACATAGTTATTATAACCTAATGCAGTACAGTACGTGGTGTCCATCGTTCTACATAGTTATTATAACCTAATGCAGTACGTGGTGTCCATCGTTCTACATAGTTATTATAACCTAATGCAGTACAGTACGTGGTGTCCATCGTTCTACATAGTTATTATAACCTAATGCAGTACAGTATGTGGTGTCCATCGTTCTACATAGTTATTATAACCTAATGCAGTACAGTATGTGGTGTCCATCGTTCTACATAGTTATTATAACCTAATGCAGTACAGTATGTGGTGTCCATCGTTCTACATAGTTATTATAACCTAATGCAGTACAGTACGTGGTGTCCATCGTTCTACATAGTTATTATAACCTAATGCAGTACAGTATGTGGTGTCCATCGTTCTACATAGTTATTATAACCTAATGCAGTACAGTACGTGGTGTCCATCTTTCTACATAGTTATTATAACCTAATGCAATACAGTACGTGGTGTCCATCGTTCTACATAGTTATTATAACCTAATGCAGTACAGTACGTGGTGTCCATCGTTCTACATAGTTATTATAACCTAATGCAGTACAGTACGTGGTGTCCATCGTTCTACATAGTTATTATAACCTAATGCAGTACAGTATGTGGTGTCCATCGTTCTACATAGTTATTATAACCTAATGCAGTACAGTATGTGGTGTCCATCGTTCTACATAGTTATTATAACCTAATGCAGTACAGTACGTGGTGTCCATCGTTCTACATAGTTATTATAACCTAATGCAGTACAGTACGTGGTGTCCATCGTTCTACATAGTTATTATAACCTAATGCAGTACAGTACGTGGTGTCCATCGTTCTACATAGTTATTATAACCTAATGCAGTACGTGGTGTCCATCGTTCTACATAGTTATTATAACCTAATGCAGTACAGTACGTGGTGTCCATCGTTCTACATAGTTATTATAACCTAATGCAGTACAGTATGTGGTGTCCATCGTTCTACATAGTTATTATAACCTAATGCAGTACAGTACGTGGTGTCCATCGTTCTACATAGTTATTATAACCTAATGCAGTACGTGGTGTCCATCGTTCTACATAGTTATTATAACCTAATGCAGTACAGTACGTGGTGTCCATCGTTCTACATAGTTATTATAACCTAATGCAGTACAGTATGTGGTGTCCATCGTTCTACATAGTTATTATAACCTAATGCAGTACGTGGTGTCCATCGTTCTACATAGTTATTATAACCTAATGCAGTACAGTATGTGGTGTCCATCGTTCTACATAGTTATTATAACCTAATGCAGTACAGTACGTGGTGTCCATCGTTCTACATAGTTATTATAACCTAATGCAGTACAGTACGTGGTGTCCATCGTTCTACATAGTTATTATAACCTAATGCAGTACAGTATGTGGTGTCCATCGTTCTACATAGTTATTATAACCTAATGCAGTACAGTACGTGGTGTCCATCGTTCTACATAGTTATTATAACCTAATGCAGTACAGTACGTGGTGTCCATCGTTCTACATAGTTATTATAACCTAATGCAGTACAGTACGTGGTGTCCATCGTTCTACATAGTTATTATAACCTAATGCAGTACAGTACGTGGTGTCCATCGTTCTACATAGTTATTATAACCTAATGCAGTACAGTGTGTGTCCATCGTTCTACATAGTTATTATAACCTAATGCAGTACAGTACGTGGTGTCCATCGTTCTACATAGTTATTATAACCTAATGCAGTACAGTACGTTATTATAACCTAATGTGTCCATCGTTCTACATAGTTATTATAACCTAATGCAGTACAGTACGTGGTGTCCATCGTTCTACATAGTTATTATAACCTAATGCAGTACAGTATGTGGTGTCCATCGTTCTACATAGTTATTATAACCTAATGCAGTACAGTATGTTCTACATAGTTATTATAACCTAATGCAGTACAGTACGTGGTGTCCATCGTTCTACACAGTTATTATAACCTAATGCAGTATGTGGTGTCCATCGTTCTACATAGTTATTATAACCTAATGCAGTACAGTACGTGGTGTCCATCGTTCTACATAGTTATTATAACCTAATGCAGTACAGTATGTGGTGTCCATCGTTCTACATAGTTATTATAACCTAATGCAGTACAGTATGTGGTGTCCATCGTTCTACATAGTTATTATAACCTAATGCAGTACAGTATGTGGTGTCCATCGTTCTACATAGTTATTATAACCTAATGCAGTACAGTACGTGGTGTCCATCGTTCTACATAGTTATTATAACCTAATGCAGTACAGTATGTGGTGTCCATCGTTCTACATAGTTATTATAACCTAATGCAGTACAGTACGTGGTGTCCATCGTTCTACATAGTTATTATAACCTAATGCAGTACAGTACGTGGTGTCCATCGTTCTACATAGTTATTATAACCTAATGCAGTACAGTACGTGGTGTCCATCGTTCTACATAGTTATTATAACCTAATGCAGTACAGTACGTGGTGTCCATCGTTCTACATAGTTATTATAACCTAATGCAGTACAGTATGTGGTGTCCATCGTTCTACATAGTTATTATAACCTAATGCAGTACAGTATGTGGTGTCCATCGTTCTTACATAGTTATTATAACCTAATGCAGTACAGTACGTGGTGTCCATCGTTCTACATAGTTATTATAACCTAATGCAGTACAGTACGTGGTGTCCATCGTTCTACATAGTTATTATAACCTAATGCAGTACAGTACGTGGTGTCCATCGTTCTACATAGTTATTATAACCTAATGCAGTACGTACAGTACGTGTCCATCGTTCTACATAGTTATTATAACCTAATGCAGTACAGTACGTGGTGTCCATCGTTCTACATAGTTATTATAACCTAATGCAGTACAGTATGTGGTGTCCATCGTTCTACATAGTTATTATAACCTAATGCAGTACAGTACGTGGTGTCCATCGTTCTACATAGTTATTATAACCTAATGCAGTACGTGGTGTCCATCGTTCTACATAGTTATTATAACCTAATGCAGTACAGTATGTGGTGTCCATCGTTCTACATAGTTATTATAACCTAATGCAGTACAGTATGTGGTGTCCATCGTTCTACATAGTTATTATAACCTAATGCAGTACAGTACGTGGTGTCCATCGTTCTACATAGTTATTATAACCTAATGCAGTACAGTATGTGGTGTCCATCGTTCTACATAGTTATTATAACCTAATGCAGTACAGTACGTGGTGTCCATCGTTCTACATAGTTATTATAACCTAATGCAGTACAGTATGTGGTGTCCATCGTTCTACATAGTTATTATAACCTAATGCAGTACAGTATGTGGTGTCCATCGTTCTACATAGTTATTATAACCTAATGCAGTACAGTGGTGTGTCCATCGTTCTACATAGTTATTATAACCTAATGCAGTACAGTACGTGGTGTCCATCGTTCTACATAGTTATTATAACCTAATGCAGTACAGTACGTGGTGTCCATCGTTCTACATAGTTATTATAACCTAATGCAGTACAGTATGTGGTGTCCATCGTTCTACATAGTTATTATAACCTAATGCAGTACAGTACGTGGTGTCCATCGTTCTACATAGTTATTATAACCTAATGCAGTACAGTACGTGGTGTCCATCGTTCTACATAGTTATTATAACCTAATGCAGTACAGTACGTGGTGTCCATCGTTCTACATAGTTATTATAACCTAATGCAGTACAGTACGTGGTGTCCATCGTTCTACATAGTTATTATAACCTAATGCAGTACAGTACGTGGTGTCCATCGTTCTACATAGTTATAACCTATAACCTAATGCAGTACAGTACGTGGTGTCCATCGTTCTACATAGTTATTATAACCTAATGCAGTACAGTATGTGGTGTCCATCGTTCTACATAGTTATTATAACCTAATGCAGTACAGTATGTGGTGTCCATCGTTCTACATAGTTATTATAACCTAATGCAGTACAGTATGTGGTGTCCATCGTTCTACATAGTTATTATAACCTAATGCAGTACAGTACGTGGTGTCCATCGTTCTACATAGTTATTATAACCTAATGCAGTACAGTACGTGGTGTCCATCGTTCTACATAGTTATTATAACCTAATGCAGTACAGTACGTGGTGTCCATCGTTCTACATAGTTATTATAACCTAATGCAGTACAGTACGTGGTGTCCATCGTTCTACATAGTTATTATAACCTAATGCAGTACAGTACGTGGTGTCCATCGTTCTACATAGTTATTATAACCTAATGCAGTACAGTACGTGGTGTCCATCGTTCTACATAGTTATTATAACCTAATGCAGTACAGTATGTGGTGTCCATCGTTCTACATAGTTATTATAACCTAATGCAGTACAGTACGTGGTGTCCATCGTTCTACATAGTTATTATAACCTAATGCAGTACGTGTGTCCATCGTTCTACATAGTTATTATCACCTAATTCAGTACAGTACGTGGTGTCCATCGTTCTACATAGTTATTATAACCTAATGCAGTACAGTACGTGGTGTCCATCGTTCTACATAGTTATTATAACCTAATGCAGTACAGTACGTGGTGTCCATCGTTCTACATAGTTATTATAACCTAATGCAGTACAGTATGTGGTGTCCATCGTTCTACATAGTTATTATAACCTAATGCAGTACAGTATGTGGTGTCCATTATAACCTTCAGTACACGTATCGTTATTATAAACCTAATGCAGTACAGTACGTGGTGTCCATCGTTCTACATAGTTATTATAACCTAATGCAGTACAGTACGTGGTGTCCATCGTTCTACATAGTTATTATAACCTAATGCAGTATGCAGTACAGTATGTGGTGTCCATCGTTCTACATAGTTATTATAACCTAATGCAGTACAGTACGTGGTGTCCATCGTTCTACATAGTTATTATAACCTAATGCAGTACAGTACGTGGTGTCCATCGTTCTACATAGTTATTATAACCTAATGCAGTACAGTATCGTGGTGTCCATCGTTCTACATAGTTATTATAACCTAATGCAGTACAGTACGTGGTGTCCATCGTTCTACATAGTTATTATAACCTAATGCAGTACAGTATGTGGTGTCCATCGTTCTACATAGTTATTATAACCTAATGCAGTACAGTATGTGGTGTCCATCGTTCTACATAGTTATTATAACCTAATGCAGTACAGTACGTGGTGTCCATCGTTCTACATAGTTATTATAACCTAATGCAGTACAGTACGTGGTGTCCATCGTTCTACATAGTTATTATAACCTAATGCAGTACAGTACGTGGTGTCCATCGTTCTACATAGTTATTATAACCTAATGCAGTACAGTACGTGGTGTCCATCGTTCTACATAGTTATTATAACCTAATGCAGTACAGTACGTGGTGTCCATCGTTCTACATAGTTATTATAACCTAATGCAGTACAGTACGTGGTGTCCATCGTTCTACATAGTTATTATAACCTAATGCAGTACAGTACGTGGTGTCCATCGTTCTACATAGTTATTATAACCTAATGCAGTACAGTACGTGGTGTCCATCGTTCTACATAGTTATTATAACCTAATGCAGTACAGTATGTGGTGTCCATCGTTCTACATAGTTATTATAACCTAATGCAGTACAGTATGTGGTGTCCATCGTTCTACATAGTTATTATAACCTAATGCAGTACAGTACGTGGTGTCCATCGTTCTACATAGTTATTATAACCTAATGCAGTACAGTACGTGGTGTCCATCGTTCTACATAGTTATTATAACCTAATGCAGTACAGTATAACGTGGTGTCCATCGTTCTACATAGTTATTATAACCTAATGCAGTACAGTACGTGGTGTCCATCGTTCTACATAGTTATTATAACCTAATGCAGTACGTGGTGTCCATCGTTCTACATAGTTATTATAACCTAATGCAGTACAGTATGTGGTGTCCATCGTTCTACATAGTTATTATAACCTAATGCAGTACAGTACGTGGTGTCCATCGTTCTACATAGTTATTATAACCTAATGCAGTACAGTACATAGTTATTATAACCTAATGGTGTCCATCGTTCTACATAGTTATTATAACCTAATGCAGTACAGTGGTGTCCATCGTTCTACATAGTTATTATAACCTAATGCAGTACAGTATGTGGTGTCCATCGTTCTACATAGTTATTATAACCTAATGCAGTACAGTACGTGGTGTCCATCGTTCTACATAGTTATTATAACCTAATGCAGTACAGTATGTGGTGTCCATCGTTCTACATAGTTATTATAACCTAATGCAGTACAGTACGTGGTGTCCATCGTTCTACATAGTTATTATAACCTAATGCAGTACAGTCCATCGTTCTACATAGTTATTATAACCTAATGCAGTACAGTATGTGGTGTCCATCGTTCTACATAGTTATTATAACCTAATGCAGTACAGTACGTGGTGTCCATCGTTCTACATAGTTATTATAACCTAATGCATCGTACATAGTTATTATAACCTAATGTGGTGTCCATCGTTCTACATAGTTATTATAACCTAATGCAGTACAGTACGTGGTGTCCATCGTTCTACATAGTTATTATAACCTAATGCAGTACAGTACGTGGTGTCCATCGTTCTACATAGTTATTATAACCTAATGCAGTACAGTATGTGGTGTCCACAGCCAACTCTGTATTTAGCTCATTACGTATTCTGTATGATTGGTGTTTTTGTAGAGGGTGTGTGTTGAGTGAGTTGTGTGTTTGTAGAGGGTGTGTGTGTTGAGTGAGTGGTGTGTTTGTAGATGGTGTGTGTGTTGAGTGAGTTGTGTGTTTGTAGAGGGTGTGTGTGTTGAGTGAGTTGTGTGTTTGTAGATGGTGTGTGTGTTGAGTGAGTGGTGTGTTTGTAGATGGTGTGTGTGTTGAGTGAGTTGTGTGTTTGTAGAGGGTGTGTGTGTTGAGTGAGTGGTGTGTTTGTAGATGGTGTGTGTGTTGAGTGAGTTGTGTGTTTGTAGATGGTGTGTGTGTTGAGTGAGTTGTGTGTTTGTTGAGGGTGTGTGTGTTGAGTGAGTGTGTGTTTGTTGAGGGTGTGTGTGTTGAGTGAGTTGTGTGTTTGTAGATGGTGTGTGTGTTGAGTGAGTTGTGTGTTTGTAGATGGTGTGTCTGTTGAGTGAGTTGTGTGTTTGTAGATGGTGTGTGTGTTGAGTGAGTTGTGTGTTTGTAGAGGGTGTGTGTGTTGAGTGAGTTGTGTGTTTGTAGAGGGTGTGTGTGTTGAGTGAGTTGTGTGTTTGTAGATGGTGTGTCTGTTGAGTGAGTTGTGTGTTTGTAGATGGTGTGTGTGTTGAGTGAGTTGTGTGTTTGTAGAGGGTGTGTGTGTTGAGTGAGTGGTGTGTTTGTAGATGGTGTGTGTGTTGAGTGAGTTGTGTGTTTGTAGAGGGTGTGTGTGTTGAGTGAGTGAGATGGTGTGTTTGTAGATGGTGTGTGTGTTTGTGAGTGAGTTGTGTCTTTGTAGATCTGTGTCTGTTGAGTCTCTCTCTTTCTTGAGGGTGTCTGTGTTTGTCTCTCTCCTCTACTTGAGCCACTCGTCTCTCTCTCTCTCTCTACCTCTCTCTCTCTCTCTCTCTCTCTCTCTCTCTCTCTCTCTCTCTCTCTCTCTCTCTCTCTCTCTCTCTCTCTCTCTCTCTCTCTCTCTCTCTCTCTCTCTCTCTCTCTCTCTCTCTCTCTCTCTCTCTCTCTCTCTCTCTCTCTCTCTCTCTCCCTCTCTCTCTCTCTCTCTCTCTCTCTCTCTCTCTCTCTCTCTCTCTCTCTCTCTCTCTCTCTCTCTCTCCCTCTCCCTCTCTCTGTCTCTCTCTCTCTCTCTCTCTCTCTCTCTCTCTCTCTCTCTCTCTCTCTCTCTCTCTCTCTCTCTGTCTCTCTCTCTCCTCTCTCTCTCTCTCTCTCTCTCTCTCTCTCTCTCTCTCTCTCTCTCTCTCTCTCTCTCTCTCTCTCTCTCTCTCTCTCTCTCTCTCTCTCTCTCTCTCTCTCTCTCTCTCTCTCTCTCTCTCTCTCTCTCTCTCTCTCTCTCTCTCTCTCTCTCTCTCTCTCTCTCTCTCTCTCTCTCTCTCTCTCTCTCTCTCTCTCTCTCTCTCTCTCTCTCTCTCTCTCTCTCTCTCTCTCTCTCTCTCTCTCTCTCTCTCTCTCTCTCTCTCTCTCTCCCTCTCTCTCTCTCTGTCTCTCTCTCTCTCTCTCTCTCTCTCTCTCTCTCTCTCTCTCTCTCTCTCTCTCTCTCTGTCCCTGTCTCTGTCTCTCTGTCTCTCTCTCTCTCAATTCAATTCAATTAAATTAAATTAAATTAAATTCAATTCAATTCAATTCAATTCAAGGGGCTTTATTGGCATGGGAAACGTGTTAACATTGCCAGACCAAGTAAGGTAGATAATATATAAAGTGAAATAAACAATAAAAATTAACAGTAGACATCACACATACATACATACATCTCTCTCTCTCCCTCTCTCTCTCTCTGGAAAACAATATTTCATATGTCAAACATAAACCATGTTGTAGCCTATTGTAGTGTGGAGACCTCACACTGTTGGAATGTTCTGTTTGAAATATTGCACAAATGTCAAACCAACATGGTATATTTACGTTGAGTTCCAAACATCATAACTCCCAACAGTAATCCACGATTCTGTGATCATTCAAATCCACAGCAAAATGTCAGGATATACTGTAGGTTTATCCAATAACAACACAGAGCTGAATATGGAAGAAATCACTTCTGAATTATGTGTGTGTGTGAAAGCGAGAGAGATCCACAAAGAATCTGAAAACAAATCCAATTATGATAAACTCCCATATCTACTAGGTGAAATACCACAGTGTTCCATCACAGCAGCAAGATTTGTGACCTGTTGCCACAAGAAAAGGTCAACCAGTGAAGAACAAACACCATTGTAAATACAACCCATATTTATGCTTATTTATTTTCCTTTTTGTACTTCAACTATTGGCACATCATTACAACACTGTATATAGACATGATATGACATCTGTAATGTCTTTATTCTTTTGGAACATGTGTGAGTGTAATGTTTACTGTTCACTTTTACTGTTTATTTCACTTTTGTATATTATCTACCTCACTTGCTTTGGCAATGTTAACATGTGTTTCCCATGACAATAAAGCCCGTTAAATTGAATTGACAGAGAGAGAAGGTGAACTAATTGGAGGGAGAGATTTCTGGATCGACTTTCTCTATGCTCAGTATTCTGTGTCGAGATGACAGACGTGGTGGATCGGGGATTTGATAAACCCAGTTGGATCATTATAGTAACATATTCTATATGGCTTCTCTACACCCCCACATAGTTCACTCCACCCATACATGATATATCCACAACATCAAATAGTACGTGTGCTTGTGTCCATATCATCCATGTCATGAGATTAGATGTGTGTGTGTGTGTCTCTGTGTCCTTGTGTGTGTGTTATCCATCCATGTCATGAGATTAGATGTGTGTGTGTGTGTCTCTGTGTCCTTGTGTGTGTGTTATCCATCCATGTCATGAGATTAGATGTGTGTGTGTGTGTCTCTGTGTCCTTGTGTGTGTGTTATCCATCCATGTCATGAGATTAGATGTGTGTGTGTGTCTCTGTGTCCTTGTGTGTGTGTTATCCATCCATGTCATGAGATGATAACAGATGATCACGACATGTTTTCCCTTAGCTACAGTATAGATATCACATAGCACCATGGCAACCAGTCAACTCGTGTGTGTGTGTGTGTGTGTGCGTTAATGTCTATATGCTTGTGGGTATCTGTCTCTCTCTGTGTGTGTGTGTGTGTGTGTGTGTGTGTGTGTGTGTGTGTGTGTGTGTGTGTGTGTGTGTGTGTGTGTGTGTGTGTGTGTGTGTGTGTGTGTGTGTGTGTGTGTGTGTGTGTGTGTGTGTGTGTGTGTGTGTGTGTGTGTGTGTGTGTGTGTGTGTGTGTGTGTGTGTGTGTGTGTTACTGGCGTCCCCTCTCTCTGAGTACTGGTAATAGTGATGGGACCCGTAGGGTTAAAGGAGAAGACATATAGCAGTGCTGCTGAAGCCCTCATCAACATTCATCAAAGCATGAAAAACAGCTCTGGTAACACACACACTCAAATGAGGGTTCTGGTGTGTGTGTGTATATACAGTCTGTTTGTGTCTAGCAACTCTAATTTGAGGCATGTATATATTTGAACGTACACTACATGACCAAAAGTATGTGGACACCTACTCCTCGAATGTCTCATTCCAAAATCATGAGGCATTATCATAACAGCCTCCACTCTTCTGGGAAGGCTTTCCACTAAATGTTGGAACGTTGCTGCGGGGCTGGCTCACAGTCAGCAATCCAATTCCTTCCAAAGGTGTTTTATGGGGTTGAAGTCAGGGCTCTGTTCAGGCCAGTCAGGTTCTTCTTCACCGATCTCGAAAACCATTTCTTTATGGAACTTGGTTTGTGCACGGGGGCATTGTCATGCTGGAACAGGAAGGGCCTTCCCCAAACTGTTGCCACAAAGTTGGAAGCACAGAATCATCTAGAATGTCATTGTATGCTGTAGCGTTAACACTAAGGGGCATAGCCTGAACCATGAAAAACAGCCCCAGACCATTATTCATCCTCCGCCAAACTTTACAGTTGGCACTATGCATTGGGCCAGGTAGCGTTCTCCTGGCATCCGCCACACCCAGATGCGTCCATCGGACTGCAAAGTCTGCCCTTGCCAAATAGTCTCCTTCTTAGCAGATGGATACACCCGGTACAGCAGATGGATGCACCCGGTACAGCAGATGGATACACCCGGTACAGCAGATTGATACACCCGGTACAGCAGATGGATACACCCGGTACAGCAGATGGATACACCCGGTACAGCAGATGGATACACCGGTACAGCAGATGGATACACCCGGTACAGCAGATGGATACACCCGGTACAGCAGATGGATACACCAGGTACAGCAGATGGATGCACCCGGTACAGCAGATGGATACACCGGTACAGCAGATGGATACACCCGGTACAGCAGATGGATACACCCGGTACAGCAGATGGATACACCCGGTACAGCAGATGGATACACCCGGTACAGCAGATGGATACACCGGTACAGCAGATGGATACACCCGGTACAGCAGATGGATACACCCGGTACAGCAGATGGATACACCCGGTACAGCAGATGGATACACCCGGTACAGCAGATGGATACACCAGGTACAGCAGATGGATACACCCGGTACAGCAGATGGATACACCCGGTACAGCAGATGGATACACCCGGTACAGCAGATGGATACACCCGGTACAGCAGATGGATACACCCGGTACAGCAGATGGATACACCCGGTACAGCAGATGGATACACCACTGAACAGATATTCATACAGCAGATGGATACACCTGGTACAGCAGATGGATACACCCACAGCAGATGGATACACCCGTACAGCAGATGGATACACCCGGTACAGCAGATGGATACACCCTGCAGATCCACAGGTACAGCAGATGGATACAAACAACAGCAAATGGATACACCAATGGAATTACACGATTAAAGGAACTCACCATAGCCTAAAGGTACAGCAGATGGATACACCCGGTACAGCAGATGGATACACCCGGTACAGCTACTGTACTGTCGAAGGATGATTTATTGCCACCACTTCCCAGGTACAGCAGAGACTGAAATGAGTCAAACTGAAATACAGAAAGAAAAGAACAATGAGTGTGAGTTGTTGTCTGCTGGCTAAATACTAGGCTTCATTCTCAGTAAGAAGGCAGCACGTATTTGTGTACATGTTGATGAACACAGGAATATGCAGCAGTATGCATCAAACTGGATGTAAATGATTCCCCAAGACATGACAAGATCAAAATCACTGAACAGCAGCTTGTACTCAGCGGTCCTGTTCTGTGAGCTTGTGCTCAGCGGTCCCATTCTGTGAGCTTGTACTCAGCGGTCCCGTTCTGTGAGCTTGTACTCAGTGGTCCCGTTCTGTGAGCTTGTACTCAGTGGTCCCGTTCTGTGAGCTTGTACTCAGCGGTCCCGTTCTGTGAGCTTGTACTCAGCGGTCCCGTTCTGTGAGCTTGTGCTCAGCGGTCCCGTTCTGTGAGCTTGTACTCAGTGGTCCCGTTCTGTGAGCTTGTGCTCAGCGGTCCCGTTCTGTGAGCTTGTGCTCAGCGGTCCCGTTCTGTGAGCTTGTACTCAGCGGTCCCGTTCTGTGAGCTTGTACTCAGCGGTCCCGTTCTGTGAGCTTGTGCTCAGCGGTCCCGTTCTGTGAGCTTGTACTCAGCGGTCCCGTTCTGTGAGCTTGTGCTCAGCGGTCCCGTTCTGTGAGCTTGTGCTCAGTGGTCCCGTTCTGTGAGCTTGTGCTCAGCCCGTTCTGTGAGCCTCAGCGGTCCCGTTCTGTGAGCTTGTACTCAGCGATCCCGTTCTGTGAGCTTGTACTCAGCGGTCCCGTTCTGTGAGCTTGTGCTCAGCGGTCCCGTTCTGTGAGCTTGTACTCAGCGGTCCCGTTCTGTGAGCTTGTGCTCAGCGGTCCCGTTCTGTGAGCTTGTACTCAGCGGTCCCGTTCTGTGAGCTTGTACTCAGCGGTCCCGTTCTGTGAGCTTGTACTCAGCGGTCCCGTTCTGTGAGCTTGTACTCAGCGGTCCTGTTCTGTGAGCTTGTGCTCAGCGGTCCCGTTCTGTGAGCTTGTACTCAGCGGTCCCGTTCTGTGAGCTTGTACTCAGCGGTCCCGTTCTGTGAGCCTGTTCTGTGAGCTTGTGCTCAGCGGTCCCGTTCTGTGAGCTTGTACTCAGTTCTCAGCGGTCCCGTTCTGTGAGCTTGTACTCAGCGGTCCCGTTCTGTGAGCTTGTACTCAGCGGTCCCGTTCTGTGAGCTTGTGCTCAGCGGTCCCGAGCTTGTACTCAGCGGTCCCGTTCTGTGAGCTTGTACTCAGCGGTCCCGTTCTGTGAGCTTGTGCTCAGCGGTCCCGTTCTGTGAGCTTGTACTCAGCGGTCCCGTTCTGTGAGCTTGTACTCAGCGGTCCCGTTCTGTGAGCTTGTGCTCAGCGGTCCCGTTCTGTGAGCTTGTACTCAGCGGTCCCGTTCTGTGAGCTTGTGCTCAGCGGTCCCGTTCTGTGAGCTTGTACTCAGCGGTCCCGTTCTGTGAGCTTGTACTCAGCGGTCCCGTTCTGTGAGCTTGTACTCAGCGGTCCCGTTCTGTGAGCTTGTGTGGCCTCACGGCTGAGTTGTTGTTGCTCTTAGATGTTTCCACTTCACAATAACACCACGTACAGTTGACCGGGGCAGCTCTAGCAGGGCAGAAATGTGACTCACTTGTTGGACTGTTGGCATCCTATGACGGTGACACGTTGAAAGTCACTGAGCTCTTCAATACGTGCCATTCTACTGCCAATGTTTGTCTATGCAGATTACATGGCTGTGTGCTCCATTTTATACACCTGTCAGCAACAGGTGGTGCTGAAATAGCCTAATCCACTAATTTGAATTGGTGTCCACATACTTTTCACCATGTAGTACATGTTGCTGTTGGGGATAAAATATGTATTTTCCCTGGATTGACTTGGGAAGTATTTCACACACGTCCTTATGGGGAGTATGTCAGAGTGTGAAGATGGAGAGAGATGGAGGGGGAGACAGAGGTAAGGAGAAGACTAGAGAGAGGAAGATGGAGAGAGATGGAGGGAGAGACAGAGGTAATGAGAAGGACAGAGAGAGGAAGAGGGAGAGAGGGAGGAGGGGGAGACAGAGGTAAGGAGAAGGCTAGAGAGAGGAAGATGGAGAGAGATGGAGGGGGAGACAGAGGTAAGGAGAAGGACAGAGAGAGGAAGATGGAGAGAGATGGAGGGGGAGACAGAGGTAAGGAGAAGGACAGAGAGAGGAAGATGGAGAGAGATGGAGGGGGAGACAGAGGTAAGGAGAAGGACAGAGAGAGGAAGATGGAGAGAGATGGAGGGGGAGACAGAGGTAAGGAGAAGGACAGAGAGAGGAAGATGGAGAGAGATGGAGGGGGAGACAGAGGTAAGGAGAAGGACAGAGAGAGGAAGATGGAGAGAGATGGAGGGGAGACAGAGGTAAGGAGGACAGGACTGGAGAGAGGAAGATGGAGAGAGATGGAGGGGGAGACAGAGGTAAGGAGAAGGACAGAGAGAGGAAGATGGAGAGAGATGGAGGGGGAGACAGAGGTAAGGAGAAGGACAGAGAGAGGAAGATGGAGAGAGATGGAGTGGAGACAGAGGTAAGGAGAAGGACAGAGAGAGGAAAATGGAGAGAGATGGAGGGGGAGACAGAGGTAAGGAGAAGGACAGAGAGAGGAAGATGGAGTGGGAGACAGAGGTAAGGAGAAGGACAGAGAGGGAAGATGGAGAGAGATGGAGGTGGAGACAGAGGTAAGGAGAAGGACAGAGAGAGGAGAGATGGAGACAGAGATGGAGGAGATGGAGACAGAGGTAAGGAGAAGGACAGAGAGAGGAAGATGGAGAGAGATGGAGGGGAGACAGAGGTAAGGAGAAGGACAGAGAGAGGAAGATGGAGAGAGATGGAGGGGAGAGACAGAGGTAAGGAGGGACAGAGAGAGGAAGATGGAGAGAGATGGAGGGGGAGACAGAGGTAAGGAGAAGGACAGAGAGAGGAAGATGGAGAGAGATGGAGGTGAGACAGAGGTAAGGAGAAGGACAGAGAGAGGAAGATGGAGAGAGATGGAGTGGGAGACAGAGGTAAGGAGAAGGACAGAGAGAGGAAGATGGAGAGAGATGGAGTGGGAGACAGAGGTAAGGAGAAGGACAGAGAGAGGAAGATGGAGAGAGATGGAGGGGGAGACAGAGGTAAGGAGAAGGACAGAGAGAGGAAGATGGAGAGAGATGGAGTGGGAGACAGAGGTAAGGAGAAGGACAGAGAGAGGAAGATGGAGAGAGATGGAGGGGGAGACAGAGGTAAGGAGAAGGACAGAGGAAAGATGGAGAGAGATGGAGGGGGGGAGACAGAGGTAAGGAGAAGGACAGAGAGGAAGATGGAGAGAGATGGAGGGGGAGATGGAGAAGGACAGATGGAAGATGGGAGACAGAGGTAAGGAGAAGGACAGAGAGGAAGATGGAGAGAGATGGAGGGGAGACAGAGGTAAGGAGAGGTAGAGGAGAAGGACAGAGATGGAGGAAGATGGAAGACAGAGATGGAGTGGAGGGAGACAGAGGTAAGGAGAAGGACAGAGAGAAGGAAGATGGAGAGAGAGATGGAGTATGGGAGACAGAGGAGGTCCCCTTCCATGGAGGAGAAGGACAGAGAGAGGAAGATGGAGAGAGATGGAGGGGGAGACAAAGGTAAGGAGAAGGACAGAGAGAGGAAGATGGAGAGGGATGGAGGGGGAGACAGAGGTAAGGAGGACAGAGAGAGGAAGATGGAGAGAGATGGAGGGGGAGACAGAGGTAAGGAGAAAGACAGAGAGAGGAAGATGGAGTGGGAGACAGAGGTAAGGAGAAGGACAGAGAGAGGAAGATGGAGAGAGATGGAGTGGGAGACAGAGGTAAGTAAGGAGAAGGACAGAGAGAGGAAGATGGAGAGAGATGGAGTGGGAGACAGAGGTAAGGAGAAGGACAGAGAGAGGAAGATGGAGAGAGATGGAGGGGGAGACAGAGGTAAGGAGAAGGACAGAGAGAGGAAGATGGAGAGAGATGGAGGGGAGACAGAGGTAAGGAGGACAGACTGGAGAGGAAGAAGTTGGAGAGAGATGGAGGGAGGATGGAGACAGAGGTAAGGAGAAGACTGGAGAGAAGAAGTTGGAGAGAGATGGAGGGAGGGAGGGGAGACAGAGGTAGGGATGGAGTTAGACAGAGGTAGAGGACAGAGGAAGAGGGAGAGATCCTGTGAGACAGAGGTAAGGAGAAGGACAGAGAGAGGAAGATGGAGAGAGATGGAGGGGAGACAGAGGTAAGGAGAAGGACAGAGAGAAAGATGGAGAGAGAGACCCAGACAGGGTAAGACAGAGGAGGAAGATGGAGAGACAGAGGACAGAGAGAGGAAGATGGAGAGAGATGGAGGGGGAGACAGAGGTAAGGAGAAGGACAGAGAGAGGAAGATGGAGTGGGAGACAGAGGTAAGGAGAAGGACAGAGAGAGATGGAGATGGAGAGACAGAGGTGGAGTGGGAGACAGAGGTAAGGAAGAAAGCACAGAGAGGAAGATGGAGAGAGATGGAGGGGGAGACAAGGTAAGGAGAAGGACAGAGGAGGAAGATGGAGAGGGATGGAGGGGAGACAGAGGTAAGGAGGACAGAGAGAGGAAGATGGAGAGAGATGGAGTGGGAGACAGAGGTAAGGAGAAAGGACAGAGAGAGGAAGATGGAGGAGTGGGAGACAGAGGTAAGGAGAAGGACAGAGAGAGGAAGATGGAGGGGGAGACAGAGGTAAGGAGAAGGACAGAGAGAGGAAGATGGAGAGAGATGGAGTGGGAGACAGAGGTAAGGAGAAGGACAGAGAGAGGAAGATGGAGAGAGATGGAGTGGGAGACAGAGGTAAGGAGAAGGACAGAGAGAGGAAGATGGAGAGAGATGGAGTGGGAGACAGAGGTAAGGAGAAGGACAGAGAGAGGAAGATGGAGAGAGATGGAGTGGGAGACAGAGGTAAGGAGAAGGACAGAGAGAGGAAGATGGAGAGAGATGGAGTGGGAGACAGAGGTAAGGAGAAGGACAGCCTGCTTGATGGTCATAGCACTCACTTTTGCCCCCTTTTTTTGAAGGCATCCTCAGGACATGGATAGACATTCATTTTTGAAGACACTCATGAGAGATCTGTCAAAAACAATTTAGCAACAACAAAAATTCATCTTCTTCCTTCCTTCCTTCATTCCTCCCTCTTTTTCTCTTTCTCTCTCGCTCCCTTTCTCTGTTCTCTCTTCACCACTTTCACTCTTAATGTATCCTTCTCTATCTCCTCTGGCTGATGAGAGGGTATGTAGGGAAAGGGAGAGGGAGAGAGAGAAACTGACTGACAGGGTTTTAACTATTTTTTTCTCTGCTAATGTATAATTCAGGTGTGGTATTTGAGTGCTTTGCCTCAGCCGTCCAATATCATAAACAGTGCTTGGTGGGATTGACAAGTATTTGCTAATTATTTTATCATTTTGCCTGCATGCACTGCAGTCCCTCTCTTTATCTCACCCCCCCCCCTCTCACCCTCTCTCCTTCTCTCCCCCTCTCCCCCTCTCTCCCCTCTCTCCCCTTCTCTCCCCTTCTCTCCTCCTCTCTCCTCCTCTCCCCCTCTCCTTCTCTCCCTCTCTCCCCCTCTCCTTTTCTCCCCTCTCCCCCGGGAGTCTCCCCCTCTCCCCCTCTCCTTCTCTCCCCTCTCTCCTCCTCTCTCTCCTCTCCCCCTCCCCTCCTCCTCTCCCTCTCCCCCCTCCCTCCCCCTCCCCCTCTCCTTCTCTCCCCCTCTCCCCTCTCTCCCCTCTCTCCCCCTCTCCCCCTCTCCTTTTCTCCCCCTCTCCCCCCACTCTCTCCCCCTCTCCTTCTCTCAACCCCTCTCCCCCACTCCACCCCCCTCTCCTCCCCTCTCCTTCTCTCAACCCCTCTCCCCCTCTCCTCCCCTCTCCCCCCTCTCCTTCTCTCTCTTTTCAATCTTTCTCTCTCCATGTTCCTTTAGTGCAACATAATAGCTTTCTCCATGGACATGTTCTCTTTTCAATCCCTCCTGACTACTACTGTGTTTGTTTCCTTCTATCCCCCTATCCCTTCATCCATCCATCCCTCCATCCCTCCTGACTACTACTGTGTTTGTTTCCTTCTATCCCCCTATCCCTTCATCCATCCATCACTCTATCCCTTCATCCATCCATCCCTCCATCCCTCCTGACTACTACTGTGTTTGTTTCCTTCTATCCCCCATCCCTTCATCCATCCATCCCTCCATCCCTCCATTCCTTCATCCCTTCATCCATCCATCCCTCTATCCCTGCATCCCATCCCCCCATCCATTCATCCATCCATCCCTCCATTCCTTCATCCCTTCATCCATCCCTCTATCCCTTCATCCATCCATCCCTTCCATCCCTGCATCCATCCATCACTCCATCCCTCCATTCCTTCATCCCTGCATCCATCCATCACTCCATCCCTCCATTCCTTCATCCCTTCATCCATCCCTGCATCCATCTATCCATCCCTACACTCCATCCTTCCATTCCTTCATGCCTCCATCCCTTCATCCATCCCTCTATCCCTTCATCCATCCCTCTATCCCTTTATCCATCCCTGCATCCATTCATCCCTCCATCCCTCCATCTCTTCATCCCTCCATTCCTTCATCTCTTCATCCCTCCATTCCTTCATCTCTCCATCCCTCCAGCCCCTATCCCTTCATCCATCCCTGCATCCCTCCATCCTTCATCCCTCCATCCCTATATCCCTTCATTCATCCCTTCATCCCTCCATCTTCATCCCTCCATTCCTCCATCCTTCATCCCTACATCCCTTCATCCATCCCTTCATCCCTCCATGTCACTATTGTGATGTCACCCCTCCTTCCTTGTGGTTTTTCATTCTGTTTATTTTAATCAGTTCTCCCATTTTTCATCTCTCTCTCTTTATTGCCTCTCTCCGTTTTCCTTCCTCTACTTTACATTTTCTCTTCATGCCTGCGACCAGCCACCCTGTTTCTGAATATACACTACTGTTCAAAAGTTTGGGGTCACTTAGAAATGTCCTTGTTTCTGAAAGAAACACACATTTTATGTCCATTAAAATAACATCAAATTGATCAGAAATACAGTGTAGACATTGTTAATGTTTTAAATGACTATTGTAGCTGGAAACGGCAGATTTTTCAATGGAATATCTACATAGGCGTACAGAGACCCATTATCAGCAACCATTACTCCTGTGTTCCAATGGCACGTTGTGTTAGCTAATCCAAGTTTATAATTTTAAAAGGTTAATTGACCATTAGAAAACCCTTGCAATTATGTTAGCACAGCTGAAAACTATTGTTTTCAGCTGAAAACGGTCCTTCTTTAGACGAGTTGAGTATCTGGCGAATCAGCATTTGTGGGTTCGAATACAGGCTCAAAATGGCCAGAAACAATTAACTTTCTTCTGAAACTCGTCAGTCTATTCTTGTTCTGAGATATGAAGGCTATTCCATGCAAGAAATTGCCAAGAAACTGAAGATCTCGTACAACGCTGTGTACTACTCCCTTCACAGAACTGTCTCTAACCAGAATGTGGGAGATCCCGGTGTGCAACTGAGCAAGAGGACAAGTACATTAGAGTGTCTAGTTTGAGAAACAGAAGCCTCACAAGTCCTCAACATGCAGCTTCATTAAATAGTACCCGCAAAACACCAGTCTCAACGTCAACAGTGAGGAGGCGACTCCGGGATGCTGGCCTTCGAGGCAGTCCCCCAGTGTCTGTGTTAATTTGCCCATCTTAATCTTTTCTTTTTATTGGCCAGTCTGAGATATGGCTTTTTTTTTTTTACTCCGATGGGAGTTAACCCTACATGTGACCTAGCCTAATGCATAGGCCTACTCCGATGGGAGTTAACCCTACATGTGACCTAGCCTAATGCATAGGCCTACTCCGATGGGAGTTAACCCTACATGTGACCTAGCCTAATGCATAGGCCTACTCCGATGGGAGTTAACCCTACATGTGACCTAGCCTAATGCATAGGCCTACTCCGATGGGAGTTAACCCTACATGTGACCTAGCCTAATGCATAGGCCTACTCCGATGGGAGTTAACCCTACATGTGACCTAGCCTAATGCATAGGCCTACTCCGATGGGAGTTAACCCTACATGTGACCTAGCCTAATGCATAGGCCTACTCCGATGGGAGTTAACCCTACATGTGACCTAGCCTAATGCATAGGCCTACTCCGATGGGAGTTAACCCTACATGTGACCTAGCCTAATGCATAGGCCTACTCCGATGGGAGTTAACCCTACATGTGACCTAGCCTAATGCATAGGCCTACTCCGATGGGAGTTAACCCTACATGTGACCTAGCCTAATGCATAGGCCTACTCCGATGGGAGTTAACCCTACATGTGACCTAGCCTAATGCATAGGCCTACTCCGATGGGAGTGACCTAGTGACCTAGCCTAACCTACTCCGATGGGAGTTAACCCTACATGTGACCTAGCCTAATGCATAGGCCTACTCCGATGGGAGTTAACCCTACATGTGACCTAGCCTAATGCATATGGCCTACATGTGACCTAGCCTAATGCATAGGCCTACTCCGATGGGAGTTAACCCTACATGTGACCTAGCCTAATGCATAGGCCTACTCCGATGGGAGTTAACCCTACATGTGACCTAGCCTAATGCATAGGCCTACTCCGATGGGAGTTAACCCTACATGTGACCTAGCCTAATGCATAGGCCTACTCCGATGGGAGTTAACCCTACATGTGACCTAGCCTAATGCATAGGCCTACTCCGATGGGAGTTAACCCTACATGTGACCTAGCCTAATGCATAGGCCTACTCCGATGGGAGTTAACCCTACATGTGACCTAGCCTAATGCATAGGCCTACTCCGATGGGAGTTAACCCTACATGTGACCTAGCCTAATGCCTAGTTAACCTACATGTGACCTAGCCTAATGCATAGGCCTACTCCGATGGGAGTTAACCCTACATGTGACCTAGCCTAATGCATAGGCCTACTCCGATGGGAGTTAACCCTACATGTGACCTAGCCTAATGCATAGGCCTACTCCGATGGGAGTTAACCCTACATGTGACCTAGCCTAATGCCTATAGGCCTATAGGCCTACTCCCTACATGTGACCTAGCCTAATGCATAGGCCTACTCCGATGGGAGTTAACCCTACATGTGACCTAGCCTAATGCATAGGCCTACTCCGATGTTAACCCTACATGTGAGTTAACCTACTCCGATGGGAGTTACCCTATAATGCATGTGACCTAGCCTAATGCATAGGCCTACTCCGATGGGAGTTAACCCATGTGACCTAGCCTATGTAGGCCTACTCCGATGGGAGTTAACCCTACTGTGAGCCTAATGCATAGGCCTACTCCGATGGGAGTTAACCCTACATGCATAGTGAGTTAACCCTACTGTGCCTAATGCATAGGCCTACTCCGATGGGAGTTAACCCTACATGTGACCTAGCCTAATGACAGCCTAATGCAGGCCTACTATGGGAGTTAACCCTACATGTGACCTCCTAATGCATAGGCCTACTCCGATGGGAGTTAACCCTACCTCTGCTGCCGTGTGTTACCTAGTTCCTCTGCTGCCGTCAAGCTCTAGTTACTCTAGTTCCTCTGCTGCCGTCACAGCTCTAGTTACTCTAGTTCCTCTGCTGCACAGCCTAGTTACTCTAGTTCCTCAGCTGCCGTCACAGCTCTAGTTACTCTAGTTCCTCTGCTGCCGTCACAGCTCTAGTTACTCTAGTTCCTCTGCTGCCGTCACAGCTCTAGTACTCTAGTTCCTCTGCTGCCGTCACAGCTCTAGTTACTCTAGTTCCTCTGCTGCCGTCACAGCTCTAGTTACCTCTGCTGCCGTTCCTCTGCTGCCGTCACAGCTCTAGTTACTCTAGTTCCTCTGCTGCCGTCACAGCTCTAGCTACTCTAGTTCCTCTGCTGCCGTCACAGCTCTAGTTACTCTAGTTCCTCTGCTGCCGTCACAGCTCTAGCTACTCTAGTTCCTCTGCTGCCGTCACAGCTCTAGTTACTCTAGTTCCTCTGCTGCCGTCACAGCTCTAGTTACTCTAGTTCCTCTGCTGCCGTCACAGCTCTAGCTACTCTAGTTCCTCTGCTGCCGTCACAGCTCTAGTTACTCTAGTTCCTCTGCTGCCGTCACAGCTCTAGTTACTCTAGTTCCTCTGCTGCCGTCACAGCTCTAGTTACTCTAGTTCCTCTGCTGCCGTCACAGCTCTAGTTACTCTAGTTCCTCTGCTGCCGTCACAGCTCTAGTTACTCTAGTTCCTCTGCTGCCGAGCTCTAGTTACTCTAGTTCCTCTGCTGCCGTCACAGCTCTAGTTACTCTAGTTCCTCTGCTGCCGTCACAGCTCTAGTTACTCTAGTTCCTCTGCTGCCGTCACAGCTCTAGTTACTCTAGTTCCTCTGCTGCCGTCACAGCTCTAGTTACTCTAGTTCCTCTGCTGCTCTAGTTCGTCTAGTTACTCTAGTTCCTCTGCTGCCGTCACAGCTCTAGTTACTCTAGTTCCTCTGCTGCCGTCACAGCTCTAGTTACTCTAGTTCCTCTGCCGTCACAGCTCTAGTTACTCTAGTTCCTCTGCTGCAGCTCTAGTTACTCTAGTTCCTCTGCTGCCGTCACAGCTCTAGTTACTCTAGTTCCTCTGCTGCCGTCACAGCTCTAGTTCCTCTGCTGCCGTCACAGTTCAGCTCTAGCTACTCTGCCGTCACAGCTCTAGTTACTCTAGTTCCTCTGCTGCCGTCACAGCTCTCTCTCCTCTGCTGCCGTCACAGCTCTAGCTACTCTAGTTCCTCTGCTGCCGTCACAGCTCTAGTTACTCTCCTCTGCTGCCGTCACAGCTCTAGTTACTCTAGTTCCTCTGCTGCCGTCACAGCTCTAGTTACTCTAGTTCCTCTGCTGCCGTCACAGCTCTAGTTACTCTAGTTCCTCTGCTGCCGTCACAGCGTCTTTAGTTCCTCTGCTGCCGTCACAGCTCTAGTTACTCTAGTTCCTCTGCTGCCGTCACAGCTCTAGTTACTCTAGTTCCTCTGCTGCCGTCACAGCTCTAGTTACTCTAGTTCCTCTGCTGCCGTCACAGCTCTAGTTACTCTAGTTCCTCTGCTGCCGTCACAGCTCTAGTTACTCTAGTTCCTCTGCTGCCGTCACAGCTCTAGTTACTCTAGTTCCTCTGCTGCCGTCACAGCTCTAGTTACTCTAGCTCTAGTTACTCTAGTTCCTCTGCTGCCGTCACAGCTCTAGTTACTCTAGTTCCTCTGCTGCCGTCACAGCTTAGTTACCTCTCTGCTGCCGTCACAGCTCTAGTTACTCTAGTTCCTCTGCTGCCGTCACAGCTCTAGTTACTCTAGTTCCTCTGCTGCCGTCACAGCTCTAGTTACTCTAGTTCCTCTGCTGCCGTCACAGCTCTAGTTACTCTAGTTCCTCTGCTGCCGTCACAGCTCTAGTTACTCTAGTTCCTCTGCTGCCGTCACAGCTCTAGTTACTCTAGTTCCTCTGCTGCCGTCACAGCTCTAGTTACTCTAGTTCCTCTGCTGCCGTCACAGCTCTAGCTACTCTAGTTCCTCTGCTGCCGTCACAGCTCTAGTTACTCTAGTTCCTCTGCTGCCGTCACAGCTCTAGTTACTCTAGTTCCTCTGCTGCTCTAGTTACTCTAGTTCCTCTGCTGCCGTCAGCTCTAGTTACTCTAGTTCCTCTGCTGCCGTCACAGCTCTAGCTACTCTAGTTCCTCTGCTGCCATCACAGCTCTAGTTACTCTAGTTCCTCTGCTGCCGTCACAGCTCTAGTTACTCTAGTTCCTCTGCTGCCGTCACAGCTCTAGTTACTCTAGTTCCTCTGCTGCCGTCACAGCTCTAGCACTCTAGTTCCTCTGCTGCCGTCACAGCTCTAGTTACTCTAGTTCCTCTGCTGCCGTCACAGCTCTAGTTACTCTAGTTCCTCTGCTGCCGTCACAGCTCTAGTTACTCTAGTTCCTCTGCTGCCGTCACAGCTCTAGTTACTCTAGTTCCTCTGCTGCCGTCACAGCTCTAGTTACTCTAGTTCCTCTGCTGCCGTCACAGCTCCAGGGGCAGAAGCATCACACTGGGAAGAGTGTTAGAGGAGCTGTCCATAGTTCTGGAACTAAATGGTCTTCGGCGCCCGGGGAACAGTGGGTTAACTCCCTTGCTCAGGGGCAGAACGACAGATTTTTACCTTGTCAGCTCGGGGATTCAACCCAGCAACCTTTCGGTTACAACGCTCTAACCATTAGGCTACCACTAGGCACTGTCCCTAGTTCTGGACTGAAATGGCACTTTCCATTGTGCAGAAATCTATAGGAGCTGTCCCTAGTTCTGGACTGAAATGGCACTGTCCATTGTGCAGAAATCTATAGGAGCTGTCCCTAGTTCTGGACTGAAATGGCACTGTCCATTGTGCAGAAATCTATAGGAGCTGTCCCTAGTTCTGGACTGAAATGGCACTGTCCATTGTGCAGAAATCTATAGGAGCTGTCCCTAGTTCTGGACTGAAATGGCCCTGTCCATGGTGACGAAATCTAGAGGAGCTGTCCCTAGTTCTGGACTGAAATGGCCCTGTCCATTGTGCAGAAATCTATAGGAGCTGTCCCTAGTTCTGGACTGAAATGGCCCTGTCCATGGTGACGAAATCTAGAGGAGCTGTCCATGATGCTGAAACTATTTCGAACACAATGGTAAATATTGTCAGATCTCTCCCTGCTGCTGCTGAGGTGTGCTGTTGTCTGTAGTGATTCTGTAACTATGCTGATGATGTAACAGTGTATCAAAGACCTGCTGGAGGAAGCAGATGCATAAACATCCTTAATAAACAACAACAATGCTCTCATTAGTAAGAGAGGAGACAAGCAAGAGATACCATTATCCATACCTCATGCTGTCTTCTGCACCTCTTCTGTCCCTCCCTCCCTCCCTCCCTCCCTCCCTCCCTCCCTCCCTCCCTCCCTCCCTCCCTCCCTCCCTCCCTCCCTCCCTCCCTCCCTCCCTCCCCCTCCCTCCCTCCCTCCCTCCCTTCCTCTATCTGAACAGCCACGCCCCTATCCTCTCACCTCTCTATCTGAACAGCCACGTCCCTATCCTCTCACCTCTATCTGGACAGCTACCCCCCTATCCTCTCACCTCTATCTGGACAGCTACCCCCCTATCCTCTCACCTCTATCTGGACAGCTACCCCCTATCCTCTCACCTCTATCTGGACAGCTACCCCCCTATCCTCTCACCTCTATCTGGACAGCTACCCCCCTATCCTCTCACCTCACCTATCTGAACAGCCACGCCCCTATCCTCTCACCTCTATCTGAACAGCCACGTCCTAGAGCCCTTTGGGCCCTGGTCAATAGTAGAGCCCTTTGGGCCCTGGTCAATAGTAGAGCCCTTTGGGCCCTGGTCAATAGTAGAGCCCTTTGGGCCCTGGTCAATTGTAGAGCCATTTGGGCCCTGGTCAATAGTAGAGCCATTTGGGCCCTGGTCAATAGTAGAGCCCTTTGGGCCCTGGTCAATATTAGAGCCCTTTGGGCCCTGGTCAATAGTAGAGCCCTTTGGGCCCTGGTCAATAGTAGAGCCCTTTGGGCCCTGGTCAATAGAAGAGCCCTTTGGGCCCTGGTCAATAGCAGAGCCCTTCGGGCCCTGGTCAATAGTAGAGCCCTTTGGGCCCTGGTCAATAGTAGAGCCCTTTGGGCCCTGGTCAATATTAGAGCCCTTTGGGCCCTGGTCAATTGTAGAGCCCTTTGGGCCCTGGTCAAATGAAGTGCACTATATAAGGAATAGGGTGCCATTTGGAACACAGACTTGCTCTCCGTGTCAGAGAGAGAGAGAGAGAGAGAGAGAGAGAGAGAGAGAGAGAGAGAGAGAGAGAGAGCGAGAGAGAGGACATTTTTGTTATTACATTACATCATCATCATGTTCTGTGTTCTGGAAGTAATATTAATTGTACCAAAATGTCCATGTACTTGACTTGATAATGATGTTAGACAAGCGATGACTGCATTCAAATATATAATAGAATATAAGGAGTCACAATATACTACAGGCCATCGTTTTGATTATGATATTGCGGAAGCAGAAGAGATTGAATTAGCATATTATCTTAGAAATTACATAATTGCAGCGCATCTCCCTCTCTCTCATACTCACTGCAGGATTCAGTCATTACCCATAATCCTCTAGCACTGGAGAGAATATTGAAATACATTGAGCTGCTCAGTTTGGACACGCACACACACACACTCACATGCTCGCTCGCACACACACAAACATACACACACATACACACATGCTCGCTCACACACAAACCTGCATACATACACACACACACACACTAGCCGTCAGCTCTGAGGCGCTGTCGGACATAATTTCCCAGGATCAGCTGGGGCTGCAGTTTCCTAAAGTAGCCGAGGAGCTTTAGAATATTATGCACAAGTAGAGTTCTGAGTGTTCCAGACTTAGAGCTTTGAATATACACAAGATATAATATCCCTTTTTATAAGACTCCAGACTCCAGACTTAGAGCTTTGAATATACACAAGATATAATATCCCTTTTATAAGACTCCAGACTCCAGACTTAGAGCTTTGAATATACACAAGATATAATATCCCTTTTATAAGACTCCAGACTCCAGACTTAGAGCTTTGAATATACACAAGATATAATATCCCTTTTATAAGACTCCAGACTCCAGACTTAGAGCTTTGAATATACACAAGATATAATATCCCCTTTTATAAGACTCCAGACTCCAGACGTAGTCCAACTAAGCTCCTATTTCTTTAATAAGACTGGGAAGTGAGTCCTGCATTTGAGGTACACACAGGCGCACGTACACGCACACACACACACTAATTAGCGTGGAGGTATCCCTTGTGTTAGTAGCAGTGGGCTGTAGTTAATAGGGAGTTGTTGGGACAACATCTGAGTGCTTTGCATCACACCAATACCAACTAACTGTCTCCTACACTTTCTGGATTCTCCTCTCTTTCTGTCTGTGTTCTCTCTCTTTCTGTCTGTGTTCTCTCTCCTTCTGTCTGTGTTCTCTCTCTTTCTGTCTGTGTTCTCTCTCCTTCTGTCTGTGTTCTCTCTCTTCCTGTCTGTGTTCTCTCTCTCTTCTGTCTGTGTTCTCTCTCTTTCTGTCTGTGTTCTCTCTCTCTCTGTCTGTGTTCTCTCTCTTCCTGTCTGTGTTCTCTCTCTTCCTGTCTGTGTTCTCTCTCTCTCTCTGTCTGTGTTCTCTCTCTTCCTGTCTGTGTTCTCGCTCTTCCTGTCTGTGTTCTCTCTCTTTCTGTCTGTGTTCTCTCTCTTTCTGTCTGTGTTCTCTCTCTTTCTGTCTGTGTTCTCTCTCTTTCTGTCTGTGTTCTCTCTCTTTCTGTCTGTGTTCTCTCTCTTTCTGTCTGTGTTCTCTCTCTTTCTGTCTGTGTTCTCTCTCTCTCTGTCTGTGTTCTCTCTCTTTCTGTCTGTGTTCTCTCTCTTCCTGTCTGTGTTCTCTCTCTTCCTGTCTGTGTTCTCTCTCTTCCTGTCTGTGTTCTCTCTCTTTCTGTCTGTGTTCTCTCTCTTTCTGTCTGTGTTCTCTCTCTTTCTGTCTGTGTTCTCTCTCTTCCTGTCTGTGTTCTCGCTCTTCCTGTCTGTGTTCTCTCTCTTTCTGTCTGTGTTCTCTCTCTCTCTCTCTCTCTCTCTCTCTATTTGTTTATTCCCAATGAGCTATTGGAGCGCGAGGTATTGCATTTTGGGAAGTTTGCAAGTTCAATGAAGGTTGTCCCGTTGGGTTACAACCGGGCTTTGAAACAGGTTATGTCGTTTCGGCGACAGGTGTTTGTTTTTGGACTCACCGGAGCAGACTTTGTAGTTATTGTTTTAAAGTATGACAGCAGACTGTGTATGGCTTATTCTAGTACGGGTAGTCAACAATGTTTTGAGTTTGGGGATGTTGACCATAAGCGACATGCTTGCCTGAAAAGGGAGAAGGCTGGGGGAGGTAATATTAGTTACAGAGAAATGATTTTATAGAATAGCATGTCATATCACTTAATACGTTAGTCAGGCATAGCCAAAGACACGACACTGTTGACAAAACACTCGTATTTGGGCCTTCCCAACCTCCCACCATTGTCTCAAGGACATAAAATTCCATTTAGAAACCCTCCATTTTTTCCAAAACAACAAAAACGTTTCACAAAACATGACATCATGTAACAACTTAACATTCAAATACCAGTAAGGTGATGACCTTCGTGGACAGGACAAGTGAATATCAACAGACACATTATGGTGATCAGAGAAACCCACAGGAGTAATATCACACCTTACAACCCTACTACAGTAGTGATCAGATATATACAACCTGTCTAACCTTCCAACCCTACTACAGTAGTGGTCAGATACATACCACCTGTCTAACCTTCCAACCCTACTACAGTAGAGATCAGATACATACAACCTGTCTAACCTTCAACCCTACTACAGTAGTGGTCAGATACATACCACCTGTCTAACCTTCCAACCCTATTACAGTAGTGCTCAGATACATACAACCTGTCTAACCTTCCAACCCTACTAGAGTAGTGATCAGATACATACCACCTGTCTAACCTTCCAACCCTACTACAGTAGTGATCAGATACATACACCCTGTCTAACCTTCCAACCCTACTACAGTAGTGATCAGATACATACCACCTGTCTAACCTTCCAACCCTACTACAGTAGTGATCAGATACATACCACCTGTCTAACCTTCCAACCCTACTACAGTAGTGATCAGATACATACCACCTGTCTAACCTTCCAACCCTACTACAGTAGTGATCAGATACATACCACCTGTCTAACCCTACTACAGTAGTGATCAGATACATACCACCTGTCTAACCTTCCAACCCTACTACAGTAGTGATCAGATACATACAACCTGTCTAACCCTTCAGATAATACCACCTGTCTAACCCTACTACAGTAGTGGTCAGATACATACAACCTGTCTAACCTTCCAACCCTACTACAGTAGTGATCAGATACATACCACCTGTCTAACCTTCCAACCCTACTACAGTAGTGATCAGATACATACAACCTGTCTAACCTTCCAACCCTACTACAGTAGTGATCAGATACATACCACCTGTCTAACCTTCCAACCCTACTACAGTAGTGATCAGATACATACAACCTGTCTAACCTTCAACCCTACTACAGTAGTGATCAGATATATACAACCTGTCTAACCTTACAACCCTACTACAGTAGTGATCAGATACATACCACCTGTCTAACCTTCCAACCCTACTACAGTAGTGATCAGATACATACAACCTGTCTAACCTTAAACCCTACTACAGTAGTGATCAGATATATACAACCTGTCTAACCTTACAACCCTACTACAGTAGTGATCAGATACATACCACCTGTCTAACCCTACTAAGTAGTGATCAGATACATACCACCTGTCTAACCTTTAACCCTACTACAGTAGTGATCAGATATATACAACCTGTTAACCTTACAACCCTACTACAGTAGTGATCAGATACATACCACCTGTCTAACCTTCCAACCCTACTACAGTAGTGATCAGATACATACAACCTGTCTAACCTTCCAACCCTACTACAGTAGTGATCAGATACATACCACCTGTCTAACTTCCAACCCTACTACAGTAGTGATCAGATACATACAACCTGTCTAACCTTCCAACCCTACTACAGTAGTGATCAGATATATACAACCTGTCCCTTACAACCCTACTACAGTAGTGAGATAAACATACCACCTGTCTAACCTTCCAACCCTACTACAGTAGTGATCAGATACATACAACCTGTCTAACCTTACAACCCTACTACAGTAGTGATCAGATATATACAACCTGTCTAACCTTGACAACCCTACTGTAGTGATCAGATACATACCACCTGTCTAACCTACTACAGTAGTGATCAGATACATACCACCTGTCTAACCTTCCAACCCTACTACAGTAGTGATCAGATATATACAACCTGTCTAACCTTACAACCCTACTACAGTAGTGATCAGATACATACCACCTGTCTAACCTTCAACCCTACTACAGTAGTGATCAGATACATACAACCTGTCTAACCTTCCAACCCTACTACAGTAGTGATCAGATACATACCACCTGTCTAACCCTACTACAGTAGTGATCAGATACATACCACCTGTCTAACCCTACTACAGTAGTGAAAAGCAGATACATACAACCTGTCTAACCTTCCAACCCTACAAGTAGAGATCAGATACATACAACCTGAACCCTACTACAGTAGTGCTCCCATACAACCTGTCTAACCTTCCAACCCTACTACAGTAGAGATCAGATACATACCACCTGTCTAACCTTCCAACCCTACTACAGTAGTGATCAGATACATACAGCCTGGTCTAACCCCACAGTAGTGATCAGATACATACCAGCTGTCTAACCCTACTACAGTAGTGATCAGATACATACATGTCTAACCCTACCTGCTCAGATACATACAACCTGACACCTTCCAACCCTACTACAGTAGTGATCAGATACATACCACCTGTCTAACCCCAACCCTACTACAGTAGTGATCAGATACATACCACCTTCCAACCCTACTACAGTAGTGATCAGATACATACAACCTGTCTAACCTTCCAACCCTCTACAGTAGAGATCTACATACCACCTGTCTAACCCTACTGGTCTACAGTAGGGTGATTCAGACCACCCATACATATGCACCATGACTGTAAGTCCTTCCAAAAAGTGTCCCATACTACAGTAGTGAGACATACAACCTGTCTAACCTTCCAACCCTACTACAGTAGAGATCAGATACATACACCCTGTCTAACCTTCCAACCCTACCACAGTAGTGATCAGATACATACCACCTGTCTAACCTTCCAACCCTACTACAGTAGAGATCAGATACATACCACCTGTCTAACCTTCCAACCCTACTACAGTAGTGATCAGATACACACAACCTGTCTAACCTTCCAACCCTACTACAGTAGTGATCAGATAAATACCACCTGTCTAACCTGCCAACCCTACTACAGTAGTGATCAGATACATACCACCTGTCTAACCCTACCAGTAGTGGAGATACATACAACCTGTCTAACCTTCCAACCCTACTACAGTAGTGAGATACATACCACCTGACATACAACCTGTCTAACCTTCCAACCCTACTACAGTAGTGATCAGATACATACAACCTGTCTAACCTTCCAACCCTACTACAGTAGTGATCAGATACATACAACCTGTCTAACCTTCCAACCCTACTACAGTAGTGATCAGATACATACAACCTGTCTAACCTTCCAACCCTACTACAGTAGTGATCAGATACATACAACCTGTCTAACCTTCCAACCCTACTACAGTAGTGATCAGATACATACAACCTGTCTAACCTTGCTGCGCTGACACGACCTTCATTACCTTTTTAACCATGTGTACTGCCTAACTTTTGCATTCCTTACTCTCCACACATCAGAAAGCTCAAACTCAGCTAATAAACCAGACAGGCAAGTAGCTGACCGCACGTGAGGTTCTTCAGCAGTGCGATCAACAGTAAAATCCACTGTACAGTTCCAGTCCCTCCCTAAAACCATACACCCCTCTATTTGATCAAATACAGCAATACGCCCTGTACCCTCATTAGGAGCAAAAACATAGAAAATAAACAAATAAACATAACATCCGCCTTGACCAATAAAACCCGACCCTTGACAATCTCTGTTGTAGATACCACATTCACCCCTAAGCCTGAGGAAAACAAGATTGCCACCCCAGTACTGTAATTAGTACCATGACTGAGTACATGCTGCCCCTCCCACCACAAACCCCAGTCAACCTCATTTTCCTCATCACTATGTGTCTCCTGTAGGAAAACTACATTAAGCCTTTTCTGTTTTATTAATATTGAGAGAACCCACTCTTAGTACCTCCATGTAGAAAAGAGAAAGGAAAAGCAGAAGAAACCACAGAGAAAACCAGACAAAGAGAAAAAACACCCTCTGAACCTGACTACGTTTCCCATTACCCTTTGCTGCCGTGACAGCAGTAACACAATTCCTTAAATGGAAACGCCTCTTCACACTCAGCTGGTCTAACCCCACTGTCTCCTGTAACACAACAGCTGACCTCAAGAACTTATCAACATCAAAGAAATCTGCCAATTTGACAGATTTCCCAAAAGTCTGATCCAGGAACGCATTTACCTCCTCTAAATTGTAAATTGAGTCGTCACCAGCTGCTATCATATCAACAGAGATGTCCATATCCTTCTCCTGATCCTCCTCAACTGAGGCCACAGACCACTGACTCCCCTCAGCCACATCCCTCTGAACACTCCCCACTTGGACCCCATCACTCGTATCTCCTCCACTACCTGGGAGACTAGCCCCACCTGAACCCCATGACTCATAGTGGACATCTCCTCCACTATCTGGGAGACTAGCTCCACCTGAACCCCATTAGTCACAGTGGACATCTCCTCCAGCACCTGGGAGACTAGCCCCACCTGAACCCCATTACTCATAGTGGACATCTCCTCCAGTACCTGGGAGACGAGCCCCACCTGAACCCCATTACTCATAGTGGACATCTCCTCCACTACCTGGGAGACTAGCCCACCTGAACCCCATTACTCATAGTGGACATCTCCTCCACTACCTGGGAGACTAGCCCCACCTGAACCCCATCACCCGTAGTGGACATCTCCTCCAGTACCTGGGATACTAGCTCCACCTTAACCCCATTACTCATAGGGGACATCTCCTCCACTACCTGGGAGACTAGCCCCACCTGAACCCCATTACTCATAGTGGACATCTCCTCCACTACCTGGGAGACTAGCCCCACCTGAACCCCATCACCCATAGTGGACATCTCCTCCACTACCTGGGAGACTAGCTCCACCTTAACCCCATCACCCGTAGTGGACATCTCCTCCACTACCTGGGAGACTAGCTCCACCTGAACCCCATTACTCATAGTGGACATCTCCTCCACTACCTGGGAGACTAGCCCCACCTGAACCCCATTATTCATAGTGGACATCTCCTCCACTACCTGGGAGACTAGCTCCACCTGAACCCCATTATTCATAGTGGACATCACCTCCACTACCTGGGAGACTGGCCCCACCTGAACCTCATCACCCGTAGTGGACATCTCCTCGACTACCTGGGAGACTAGCTCCACCTGAACCCCATTACTCATAGTGGACATCTCCTCGACTACCTGGGAGACTAGCTCCACCTGAACCCCATTACTCGTAGTGGACATCTCCTCCACTACCTGGGAGACTAGCTCCACTTGAACCCCATCACCCGTAGTGGATATCTCCTCCAGTACCTGGGAGACTAGCCCCACCTGAACCCCGTTACTCGTAGTGGATATCTCCTCCAGTACCTGGGAGACTAGCCCCACCTGAACCCCATCACCCGTAGTGGACATCTCCTCCACTACCTGGGAGACTACCCCACCTGAACCCTCCATTGGGGAGACTCCCCACCTGAACCTCAGTGGATATCTCCTCCAGTACCTGGGAGACTAGCCCCACCTGAACCTGGTCACCCGTAGTGGACATCTCCTCCACTACCTGGGGAGACTAGCCCCACCTGAACCTGGTACACCGTGTGGACATCTCCTCCACTACCTGGGAGACTAGCTCCACCTGAACCCCATCACCCGTAGTGGACATCTCCTCGACTACCTGGGAGACTAGCCCCACCTGAACCCCATCACCCGTAGTGGACATCTCCTCCACTACCTGGGAGACTAGCCCCACCTGAACCCCATTACTTGTAGTGGACATCTCCTCCACTACCTGGGAGACTAGCCCCACCTGAACCCCATCACTGGGCATCTCCTCAACAGGCTGGGGAATTGCCTCCCCAAATCCATCCTTACCTCCTACAACAATACTTTTCTGCTGCATAACAGACTAGGTGCTTGTGATTGCTCTATCATTGTCAGCCCACCGCTCCCTACATCAGTGGGTCCAGGCATTATGACGCTGCTTTCCTTCCATACCCCAAAGCTGGCGGAGTTCACGGCGGTGGGAAAGAAGGCAATGTACAAAATCTGTGTAAAAGTGTCCCGTGCCTCTTCCCTGGAAGGAGTTAAATGGTGGGCGGGTGTGTTTGGTTCAGGTCCCTCCCCAAAAGGCTATTGGAGGTCTTTATACAAACTGCCTATTGAAAAGAGAACAGCTGACCTCCAATGGAGGATAATACATGGACCCAAAGACACCAACATGCATCTGGTACACCTGGATCCTACTGTTGGGGAGGGGTGTCCAACATGCATCTGGTACACCTGGATCCTCCTGTTGGGGACGGGTGTCCAACGTGCATCTGGTACACCTGGATCCTACTGTTGGGGAGGGGTGTCCAACATGCATCTGGTACACCTGGATCCTCCTGTTGGGGAGGGGTGTCCAACATGCATCTGGTACACCTGGATCCTACTGTTGGGGACGGGTGTCCAACATGCATCTGGTACACCTGGATCCTACTGTTGGGGAGGGGTGTCCAACATGCATCTGGTAAACACCTGGATCCTTACCTGTTGGGGAGGGTGTCCAAAACAGATGCATCTGGTACACCTGGATCCTCCTGTTGGGGAGGGGTGTTCTTTGCAGCTCTGGTATTCACCTGGATCCTCCTGTTTCTGGGGAGGGATGTCCAACATGCATCTGGTACACCTGGATCCTTCCTGTTGGGGAGGGGTGTCCAACATGCATCTGGTACACCTGGATCCTGGAGTTTGGAGTGTGACTGTTGGGGAACATTCTTGTCCTCCAAACAGTCTCTGGTACACCTGGATCCTCCTGTTGGGGAGGGGTGTCCAACATGCATCTGGTACACCTGGATCCTCCTGTTGGGGAGGGGTGTCCAACATGCATCTGGTACACCTGGATCCTCCTGTTGGGGAGGGGTGTCCAACATGCATCTGGTACACCTGGATCCTACTGTTGGGGAGGGGTGTCCAACATGCATCTGGTACACCTGGATCCTACTGTTGGGGAGGGGTGTCCAACATGCATCTGGTACACCTGGATCCTACTGTTGGGGAGGGGTGTCCAACATGCATCTGGTACACCTGGATCCTCCTGTTGGGGAGGGGTGTCCAACATGCATCTGGTACACCTGGATCCTCCTGTTGGGGAGGGGTGTCCAACATGCATCTGGTACACCTGGATCCTCCTGTTGGGGAGGGGTGTCCAACATGCATCTGGTACACCTGGATCCTCCTGTTGGGGAGGGTGTCCAACATGCATCTGGTACACCTGGATCCTACTGTTGGGGAGGGGTGTCCAACATGCATCTGGTACACCTGGATCCTCCTGTTGGGGAGGGTGTCCAACATGCATCTGGTACACCTGGATCCTACTGTTGGGGAGGGGTGTCCAACATGCATCTGGTACACCTGGATCCTCCTGTTGGGGAGGGGTGTCCAACATGCATCTGGTACACCTGGATCCTGCTGTTGGGGAGGGGTGTCCAACATGCATCTGGTACACCTGGATCCTCCTGTTGGGGACGGGTGTCCAACATGCATCTGGTACACCTGGATCCTCCTGTTGGGGACGGGTGTCCAACATGCATCTGGTACACCTGGATCCTGCTGTTGGGGAGGGGTGTCCAACATGCATCTGGTACACCTGGATCCTCCTGTTGGGGACGGGTGTCCAACATGCATCTGGTACACCTGGATCCTCCTGTTGGGGAGGGGTGTCCAACATGCATCTGGTACACCTGGATCCTCCTGTTGGGGAGGGGTGTCCAACATGCATCTGGTACACCTGGATCCTCCTGTTGGGGAGGGGTGTCCAACATGCATCTGGTACACCTGGATCCTCCTGTTGGGGACGGGTGTCCAACATGCATCTGGTACACCTGGATCCTCCTGTTGGGGAGGGTGTCCAACATGCATCTGGTACACCTGGATCCTCCTGTTGGGGAGGGGTGTCCAACATGCATCTGGTACACCTGGATCCTCCTGTTGGGGAGGGGTGTCCAACATGCATCTGGTACACCAGGATCCTCCTGTTGGGGAGGGGTGTCCAACATGCATCTGGTACACCTGGATCCTCCTGTTGGGGACGGGTGTCCAATATGCATCTGGTACACCTGGATCCTACTGTTGCGGAGGGGTGTCCAATATGCATCTGGTACACCTGGATCCTACTGTTGCGGAGGGGTGTCCAATATGCATCTGGTACACCTGGATCCTACTGTTGCGGAGGGGTGTCCAATATGCATCTGGTACACCTGGATCCTCCTGTTGGGGACGGGTGTCCAATATGCATCTGGTACACCTGGATCCTCCTGTTGGGGACGGGTGTTCAATATGCATCTGGTACACCTGGATCCTACTGTTGCGGAGGGGTGTCCTACACCTGGATCCTACTGTTGGGGACGGGTGTCCTACACCTGGATCCTACTGTTGCGGAGGGGTGTCCTACACCTGGATCCTACTGTTGGGAACGGGTGTCCTACACCTGGATCCTACTGTTGCGGAGGGTGTCCTACACCTGGACCCTACTGTTGCGGAGGGGTGTCCTACACCTGGACCCTACTGTTGGGGAGGGGTGTCCATTCTGTGCTGAGTCTGAAACTCTGGCACATCTGTTCTTAGTGTCCCAGGTTGATCGGGATGACTGACCTGATTGCTAGCTGGTTCTCAGCTCTGGGAGAGGTTTTCTCTTCCCAACAGTTTATATTTGGGCTAAAGTACAGGTTTAGTCGAAGGGGTGTCGTTCTCTTGCTGAACTTTGTGTCAGGGGGCAGCTAAATTAGCAATATGGAAGACACGAAAGAACAGTATTCGGGGAAAGGGGTCTATGGATGTGGTAGGACTGCTGGAGGGGATGTTGGCAGCGAGCCTGAGGGTTGAGTTTTCCTATTAAAAAACGGTTAACAACATTGATCTGTTTATGGGGTATTCAGAGGCTGTTGTGTTTAGTTACTGTGGAGGAAGATTAGGTGTTGTGTTTTTAATTGATGTGTTACCATGGTTTGTTTAAGTGTTTATTGTGTTATTTGATTTAAAATGCTCTCTCTCTCTCTGTCTCTCTCTCTCTCTCTCTCTCTCTCTCTCTCTCTCTCTCTCTCTCTCTCTCTTTTCTTTCTCTCTGCTCACCTTTTCTCTCTCTGCTCTCTGTTGCCTCCCTCTCTGCCTCCCTCCCTCCATCAGTCTGCTTTGATCATCGTAGTGGAATAAATCGGGGTGATCTGTGCTGAAACAATGTTTAATAGCTCAGAAACGCCTGGGCCAGTGCCACATATAAACATGCCTCACATAAACGCTGCATGACTGCATTAGAAAACGTGTGTGTGTGTGTGTGTGTGTGTGTGTGTGTGTGTGTGTGTGTGTGTGTGTGTGTGTGTGTGTGTGTGTGTGTGTGTGTGTGTGTGTGTGTGTGTGTGTGTGTGTGTGTGTGTGTGTGTGTGTGTGTGTGTGTGTGTGTGTGTTGGAGACAAAGAGGAAGAATGGTCACATCTGGACACAAGATTGTTACACAGAATGAGAAGTTCAAAGAGAATCAACAACCTCCATCTCTCCTTCCCTCCTATCCCTCCAACCCCCCAACTCTCCATCCCTCCAACTCTCCATCCCTCCAACCCTCAAACTCTCCAATCTGAGATGTCATTAGGTGCCCAGTCAATCAGGAGTCTTTTAAATCCCTCTGCACCTGTGTTCTCTGTTTTAGTTGGCTAGTGTTGTCCTCTATGTTCTGGGCAGAGACACACACACCTCCCTCTAGTCTCTGGGCAGTGGCAAAGCTCTGCACCTGTGTGCTGTGTTTGTGCTTTAGCCCAACGTGTTCCATGATGCGCCATTGGCTGTCGGGGGCATTAGCTGATCTGTATGTCTGTGTATGTGTGTGTGTATGTGTGTGTGTGTGTTGGCTAATCTGTGTCACAAGGATCGCTCCTCACCATCTGCTGTTTGTGCTGTTATGAGCTGTTCTGGGGTCAGTCTGCTTTGATGTGAACTAATGGGTTGCGGTATAGTTACTGTTGGCTAAACTAATCCTAGATCTGTTGTAAGGTGACTACCTCTGCCTGGAGCTTGTTGTAAGGATGACTGCATTGGGCCATTGGCCAACAATGACTTAACCCTGGGTGAGTCAGAGTGGTGTGTGTGTCTGTGTGTATCTGTGAGTGTATGTGTCCTCTACTGATTGGCAAGCTGTAAGGTGTTTTGGATATCAGAGGACTCATGTTCACAGCCACTTAACGTATCTCTATCTCTCTCTCTCTCTCTCTCTCTGTCTGTCTTTCTCTCTCTCTTTTTATCTCTCACTCTCTCTTTATCTCTCTCTCTCTCTTTATCACAAAGACAGACAGACATACAGACAAATAGACACACCTATACTCTCACATGTTCATTAAAGACACCATAGGAGCCACAAACAAAGTGTTCTACTGATCCATGGCCTCTCAGAAGGGAAATCACCTGTAGAGTGCTTTAGTTCCCCTTCCGAATCAGTCTGTCTCTCTCTCACACACACTCCTCCCTGAGTTGTCCTTATGGTTCTGGGTCAGTCTGTCTCACACTCCTCCCTGAGCTGTCCTTATGGTTCTGAGTCAGTCTGTCTCACACTCCTCCCTGAGCTGTCCTTATGGTTCTGGGTCAGTCTGTCTCTCTCTCACACACACTCCTCCCTGAGCTGTAGATATACAGTGGGGCAACAAAGTATTTAGTCAGCCACCAATTGTGCAAGTTCTCCCACTTAAAAAGATGAGAGAGGCCTGTAATTTTCATTATAGGTACACTTCAACTATGACAGACAAAATGAGAAAAAAAAATCCAGAAAATCACATTGTATGATTTTTAATGAATTAATTTTCAAAATTTTCAAATTATGGTGGAAAATAAGTATTTGGTCAATAACAAAAGTTTATCTCAGTTATTATGGCTTTGTTATATACCCTTTGTGTGTGCAATGACAGAGGTCAAATGTTTTCTGTAAGTCTTCACAAGGTTTTCAACACACTGTTTCTGGTATTTTGGCCCATTCCTCCATGCAGATATCCTCTAGAAAAGGAGTGAAAAACTTGGGGCTGTTGCTGGGCAACAGCAACGGACTTTCAACTCCTCATCCAAAGATTTTCTATGGGGTTGAGATCTGGAGACTGGCTTTTAGGCCACTGGTCCAGGACCTTGAAATACTTCTTGACAGATTTGCCACTACTTCATTGCCCGGGTGGTGTGTTTGGGATCATTGTCATGCTGAAAGACCCAGCCACGTTTCATCTTCAATGCCCTTGCTGATGGAAGGAGGTTTTCACTCAAAATCTCACGATACATGGCCCCATTCATTCTTTCCTTTACACGGATCAGTCGTCCTGGTCCCTTTGCAGAAAAACAGCCCCAAAGCATGATGTTTCCACCCCCATGCTTCACAGTAGGTATGGTGTTCTTTGGATGCAACTTAGCATTCTTTACTCTCCTCCAAACACGACGAGTTGAGTTTTTACCAAAAAGTTATATTTTGCATCTGACCATATGACATTCTCCCAATCTTCTTCTGGATCATTGAAATGCTCTCTAGCAAACTTCAGACGGGCCTGGACATGTACTGGCTTAAGCAGGGGGACACGTCTGGCACTGCAGGATTTGAGTCCCTGGCGGTGTAGTGTGTTACTGATGGTAGGCTTTGTTACTTTGGTCCCAGCTCTCTGCAGGTCATTCACTAGGTCCCCCCGTGTGGTTCTGGGATTTTTGCTCACCGTTCTTGTGATCATTTTGACCCCACGGGGTGAGATCTTGTGTGGAGCCCCAGATCGAGGGAGATTATCAGTCTTGTATGTCTTCCATTTCCTAATAATTGCTCCCACAGTTGATTTCTTCAAACCAAGCTGCTTACCTATTACAGATCAGTCTTCCCAGCCTGGTGCAGGTCTAACATTTTGTTTCTGGTGATCTTTGACAGCTCTTTGGTCTTGACCGTAGTGGAGTTTGCAGTGTGACTGTTTGAGGTTGTGGACAGGTGTCTTTTATACTGATAACAAGTTCAAACAGGTGCCATTAATACAGGTAATGAGTGGAGGACAGAGGAGCCTCTTAAAGAAGAAGTTACAGGTCTGTGAGAGCCAGAAATCTTGCTTGTTTGTAGGTGAACAAATACTTATTTTCCACCATAATTTGCAAATAAATTCATTAAAAATCCTACAATGTGATTTTCTGGATTTGTTTTCTCATCTTGTCTGTCATAGTTGAAGTGTACCGATGATGAAAATTACAGGCCTCTCTCATCTTTTTAAGTGGGAGAACTTGCACAATTGGTGGCTGACTAAATACTTTTTGCCCCACTGTATATAGATGAAATATGCAGCGTAGTGCTTGGTTTGTTGATACAGATCCTAATGTGATCCCCATGTTGCAAGAGAACTTTCCTGCCATGCAGGACATTTTATACTTGTAGGTTTAAAAATGATTCTGAAGTTTGTAATTTCAGACTAGATTTTTATCAACCCCTACAAAAATGTCCATTAATTATAATCCACGTAATAATTCACTTTTTTCGTTTTTTGTTTCCTGCTGTAGCAAACTGGATCAAATTAAGATCCTACTACCTTATTTACATAAGTATTCAGACCCTTTATTATGAGACTTGAAATTGATCTCAGGTGCATCCTGTTTCCATTGATCATCCTTGAGATATTTCTACAACTTGATTGGAGTCCAACTGTGGTATATTAAATTGATTAGACATGATTTGGAAAGGCACAAACCTGTCTATATAAGGTAACACCCTGTTGATAGTGCATGTCAGAGCAAAAACCAAGCCATGAGGTCGAAGGAATTGTCCGTAGATGTCAGAGACAGGATTGTGTTGATGCACAGTCCTGGGGAAGGGTGCCAAAACATTTCTGCATTTCTGCAGCATTGAAGGTCCCCAAGAACACAGCGGCCTCCATCATTCTTAAATGGAAGAAGTTTGGAAACACCAAGAGTTTGGAAACACCACCCCATGGTTGCTCTGACAGAGCTCCAGAGTTCCTCTGTGGAGATGGGAGAACCTTCCAGAAGACCCTGGACAACCATCTCTGCAGCGCCACCAATCAGTCCTTTATGGTAGAGTGGCCAGACAGAAGCCATTCATCAGTAAAAGGCACATTACAGCCTGCTTGGAGTTTTCTGTCAAAAGGCACCTAAAGATTCTCAGACCATGAGAAACAAGATTCTCTGGTCTGATGAAACCAAGTCTGAATGCCAAGCGTCACATCTGGAAGAAACCTGGCACCATCCCTACGGTGAAGCATGGTGGTGGCAGCATCATGCTGTCTCTAAGTTTTTCAGCGGCAGGGACTGGGAGACTAGTCAGGATCGAGGGAAAGATGAACTGAGCAAAGTACAGAGAGATCCTTGATGAAAGGCCATTGATTGGTGAAGTTCTTACACCCTGTTAACAGAGAGTAATGACTATATTAACGGATCGACCAATAGCAAATCACATCAGGCAAATCTGAACTCTCAGTTATTATGGCTTTGCAGACGGTGTGTGTGTGTGTTGTGTGTCTGTGTTGCAGTAGTTATCGTAGAGAAAAGTACAACCACATCATTTCTCTCTTTGTCGTCCCATGAGGGAGAAACTAAAGCCACATTCAGAAAGCAGATTTGTGCAGCTGCTGGAAACCGAGGAAAAGACAAACTGGAAAAGGAGAGAAAAACTAAAGGGATGCTGTCGTTATCTTAATAAAAGACTAGTGGGAGAACAGCAACGTCTTCTCTTTTTCTCCTTCTCTCATTTCCAGTTTGAGAGGATCCATTTTATCTTTCTTTTTTTTCCTCTCATCCCTCGATTCCTAAAAACACGACTCAGTTTAGTTTTAAACGTGTCTTGCTGGTCCCGGAGTTTCAAAAGTGCAATATTGACAGATTTGAACTACTGCATTGTGGGTGTACACAGAGGAATGCCATGTTTTGTTCTGTGCATGCATCACATAGTGTAACACACACTACGCGTGACAGGGGACACCACACATACATGCGCATACACATTCATTGTGTAGCATCGTTAGCATTTACCGTAGGTCTTTTTGACTTCATACATATGCATCCAAATTACTATACTCTGTCTGTCTCAGCTTCCTCCGTATGTGACCAGAATCCCAGTAGAGTGCAAGTGTACTGTGCCTGTGTGTGCGTGTGTGTGCCTGTGTGTGCCTGTGTGTGTGTGCCTGTATGTATGTGTGCCTGTGTGTGTATGTGCAAGGCCAGCAAATATGCACATGAATATCAGTAGCTTGCTTTTAACAGATTTAAACCCAAAAGTCATTTTCCTCCAAATGAGGATCTTTGTTAGATGTTAAACCACCTTAGAAAGGATCCTTTAATGTTTAGTGTCCCCACTTTATTTCTCTGTTACTGGGCACTCCTGCCTGTTGTGATTATAATGAAGTGCCCTCATAGAGTGGCATAAGACCCTGTAGTTACTATACTCTGTCTGTCTCTAGAAAAGACTATACTCTGTCTGTCTTGGTGGTGCACAAAGAGAAAAGAGAGCTTGGTGGTGCACAAAGAGAAAAGACCCTTGGTGGTGTATAAAGAGAAAATGTCTGATTGGTGGTGTATGGAGAGAAAGAGGAAAGGAGAAAGAAGGTAGAAGAGATGGAAAAGAGTCAGGGTTTTAAAAACTTTTAGTCTGTTGGGGACATAAGGTGGAGTAAATAAAACGAGTTAACAGAGAAATGTACCATATATAATGTAGAATGAGATAAAATCCATGCATGTCCCCACACACACACACAGAGCAAGAGAGAGAAAGAGAGAAAGAACAGAGAAAGAGAAATGGTGAAGATAGAGAGAGAAGAGCTCAAATCTGTCTAATGGAAGGATAAATCAATCATGAGGTTTAGAAAAAGCTTGAGCGGCTTCTCTGAAACCAAAAGTGTTTTACTCTGTCTGTCTCAGTTCAAACATCCTTTACAGAGAGCTACAGTGTTTTCAAGGACGGAGAGGGTGTGGGAATACATAACCTGTTATCAACATGGACTGGACTGAGCTGGTCAGAAAAAACAACTAACAAACAACTCAACAAACCCTGTAGTTGATCCATCTGTCTCTAGTAACTCCTTGTTAACAGAGAGCTAGCCAGACAGACCCTTCATGTTCAGAATGTCTGTCTTTAGTCCATTCAGGGTAGAATGGAAGTGTATCTTTGACATGACATTGAATTGCATTGTTCAGTTCCAGTTCTCATTGTTTGCACCAGAGAGTTCAAAAGGTCATTGGGCTTCAAGCAGCTTCCTCAAGGAAAAACAAACATCTTAGAATAACAGGAGCATGATCTGAATTCACTTCTCCCCATCTCTCTGCAGCCTTGTAGCCGTGACTGACCCAGGGTTTACCCCTGTTACACTACATGTACCAGACTGGGGTTCTCCTGTAGTCTCCCTGTTAACAGAGAGCTAGCCAGACAGACCCTGTACTTACTATACTCTGTCTGTCTCTAGTTCTTACACCCTGTTAACAGAGAGCTCGCCAGACAGACCCAGAGAGCTCGCCAGACAGACCCTGTAGTTACTATACTCTGTCTGTCTCTAGTTCTAACACCCTGTTAACAGAGAGCTCGCCAGACAGACCCTGTAGTTACTATACTCTGTCTGTCTCTAGTTCTTACACCCTGTTAACAGAGAGCTCGCCAGACAGACCCTGTAGTTACTATACTCTGTCTGTCTCTAGTTCTAACACCCTGTTAACAGAGAGCTCGCCAGACAGACCCTGTAGTTACTATACTCTGTCTGTCTCTAGTTCTTACACCCTGTTAACAGAGAGCTCGCCAGACAGACCCTGTAGTTACTATACTCTGTCTGTCTCTAGTTCTTACACCCTGTTAACAGAGAGCTCGCCAGACAGACCCTGTAGTTACTATACTCTGTCTGTCTCTAGTTCTTACACCCTGTTAACAGAGAGCTAGCCAGACAGACCCTGTAGTTACTATACTCTGTCTGTCTCTAGTTCTAACACCCTGTTAACAGAGAGCTAGCCAGACAGACCCTGTAGTTACTATACTCTGTCTGTCTCTAGTTCTTACACCCTGTTAACAGAGAGCTCGCCAGACAGACCCTGTAGTTACTATACTCTGTCTGTCTCTAGTTCTTACACCCTGTTAACAGAGAGCTCGCCAGACAGACCCTGTAGTTACTATACTCTGTCTGTCTCTAGTTCTAACACCCTGTTAACAGAGAGCTCGCCAGACAGACCCTGTAGTTACTATACTCTGTCTGTCTCTAGTTCTTACACCCTGTTAACAGAGAGCTCGCCAGACAGACCCTGTAGTTACTATACTCTGTCTGTCTCTAGTTCTTACACCCTGTTAACAGAGAGCTAGCCAGACAGACCCTGTAGTTACTATACTCTGTCTGTCTCTAGTTCTTACACCCTGTTAACAGAGAGCTCGCCAGACAGACCCTGTAGTTACTATACTCTGTCTGTCTCTAGTTCTTACACCCTGTTAACAGAGAGCTCGCCAGACAGACCCTGTAGTTACTATACTCTGTCTGTCTCTAGTTCTTACACCCTGTTAACAGAGAGCTCGCCAGACAGACCCTGTAGTTACTATACTCTGTCTGTCTCTAGTTCTAACACCCTGTTAACAGAGAGCTCGCCAGACAGACCCTGTAGTTACTATACTCTGTCTGTCTCTAGTTCTTACACCCTGTTAACAGAGAGCTCGCCAGACAGACCCTGTAGTTACTATACTCTGTCTGTCTCTAGTTCTTACACCCTGTTAACAGAGAGCTCGCCAGACAGACCCTGTAGTTACTATACTCTGTCTGTCTCTAGTTCTAACACCCTGTTAACAGAGAGCTCGCCAGACAGACCCTGTAGTTACTATACTCTGTCTGTCTCTAGTTCTAACACCCTGTTAACAGAGAGCTAGCCAGACAGACCCTGTAGTTACTATACTCTGTCTGTCTCTAGTTCTTACACCCTGTTAACAGAGAGCTCGCCAGACAGACCCTGTAGTTACTATACTCTGTCTGTCTCTAGTTCTTACACCCTGTTAACAGAGAGCTAGCCAGACAGACCCTGTAGTTACTATACTCTGTCTGTCTCTAGTTCTAACACCCTGTTAACAGAGAGCTCGCCAGACAGACCCTGTAGTTACTATACTCTGTCTGTCTCTAGTTCTTACACCCTGTTAACAGAGAGTTAGCCAGACAGACCCTGTAGTTACTATACTCTGTCTGTCTCTAGTTCTTACACCCTGTTAACAGAGAGTTAGCCAGACAGACCCTGTAGTTCTGTCTCCTCTCATGCATAGTGTAGGAACTGAAGCTAAGGGGAAATGGACATACAGGAATAGACACACATTTGAAATACTTTCTTTGAATCTACCAACACACACACACACACACACACCAACACATGTATACACACACACACACACACACACACACAACACACATACACACAACACACACACACACACACACACGCACACAACATATGTATACACACACACACACACACACACACACACACACACACACACACACACACACACACACACACACACACACACACACACACACACACACACACACACACACACACACACACACACACACACACACACACACACACACACACACACACACACACACACAGCAAGCAGACTGAGCAGAAGCCGTCCTGTCATGTAGGCATGGTTTGTGGGTAATGCGCTCTGACATCAGAGTTGGAATAGGTTGTGAATGTGCCTGTGTGTTGCAGCCTGCAGTGTGGAGATGTCCACAGAGAGGCGGTTGTCAGAGAGTCAGGAACCAAATTCACTTGGAGAGAAAGTGAATGACAGTTTTCAGTGCTTCATCACGCACACACACTTTTCATTGTTTTATCTTCAGAGATGAATATATATGATGATGTGGAGTTGGATCGGGTGCCGACTTTGAGTTGAAAACAGAAACAGACTCATGATCCCAGAATAATGATTAAGGGTTTGGAGTACAGAGTCAGCAGGCTGTCTTAAAACAAACTGTCTATAGTAATACAATGCAATTCCTACATTCCTTCTCTTACGCCTTCTCTTTCTGCAATAAACATTATACTATATCAGCACCATGACCAGGGTCATACTATATCAGCACCATGACCAGGGTCATACTATATCAGCACCATGACCAGGGCCATACTATATCAGCACCATGACCAGGGTCATACTATATCAGCACCATGACCAGGGCCATACTATATCAGCACCATGACCAGGGTCATACTATATCAGCACCATGACCAGGGCCATACTATATCAACACCATGACCAGGGTCATACTATATCAGCACCATGACCAGGGCCATACTATATCAACACCATGACCAGGGTCATACTATATCAACACCATGACCAGGGTCATACTATATCAACACCATGACCAGGACCATACTATATCAACACCATGACCAGGGCCATACTATATCAACACCATGACCAGGGTCATACTATATCAACACCATGACCAGGGTCATACTATATCAACACCATGACCAGGACCATACTATATCAACACCATGACCAGGGCCATACTATATCAACACCATGACCAGGGTCATACTATATCAACACCATGACCAGGGTCATACTATATCAGCACCATGACCAGGGTCATACTATATCAGCACCATGACCAGGGTCATACTATATCAGCACCATGACCAGGGTCATACTATATCAGCACCATGACCAGGGCCATACTATATCAACACCATGACCAGGGCCATACTATATCAGCACCATGACCAGGGTCATACTATATCAGCACCATGACCAGGGTCATACTATATCAGCACCATGACCAGGGTCATACTATATCAGCACCATGACCAGGGCCATACTATATCAGCACCATGACCAGGGTCATACTATATCAACACCATGACCAGGGTCATACTATATCAGCACCATGACCAGGGCCATACTATATCAGCACCATGACCAGGGCCATACTATATCAGCACCATGACCAGGGCCATACTATATCAGCACCATGACCAGGGCCATACTATATCAGCACCATGACCAGGGCCATACTATATCAACACCATGACCAGGGCCATACTATATCAGCACCATGACCAGGGCCATACTATATCAACACCATGACCAGGGCCATACTATATCAGACCATGACCAGGGTCATACTATATCAGCACCATGACCAGGGCCATACTATATCAGCACCATGACCAGGGTCATACTATATCAGCACCATGACCAGGGTCATACTATATCAGCACCATGACCAGGGTCATACTATATCAGCACCATGACCAGGGTCATACTATATCAGCACCATGACCAGGGTATCATACTATATATCAGCACCATGACCAGGGCCATACTATATCAGCACCATGACCAGGACCATACTATATCAGTACCATGACCAGGGTCATACTATATCAACACCATGACCAGGGTCATACTATATCAGCACCATACTATATCAGCACCATGACCAGGACCATACTATATCAGCACCATGACCAGGGCCATACTATATCAGCACCATGACCAGGGTCATACTATATCAGCACCATGACCAGGGTCATACTATATCAGCACCATGACCAGGGTCATACTATATCAGCACCATGACCAGGGTCATACTATATCAGCACCATGACCAGGGTCATACTATATCAGCACCATGACCAGGGCCATACTATATCAGCACCATGACCAGGGCCATACTATATCAGCACCATGACCAGGGCCATACTATATCAGCACCATGACCAGGGCCATACTATATCAGCACCATGACCAGGGCCATACTATATCAGCACCATGACCAGGGCCATACTATATCAGCACCATGACCAGGGCCATACTATATCAGCACCATGACCAGGGCCATACTATATCAGTACCATGACCAGGGCCATACTATATCAACACCATGACCAGGGCCATACTATATCAACACCATGACCAGGGCCATACTATATCAGCACCATGACCAGGGCCATACTATATCAGCACCATGACCAGGGCCATACTATATCAGCACCATGACCAGGGCCATACTATATCAGCACCATGACCAGGGTCATACTATATCAGCACCATGACCAGGGCCATACTATATCAGCACCATGACCAGGGCCATACTATATCAGCACCATGACCAGGGCCATACTATATCAACACCATGACCAGGGCCATACTATATCAACACCATGACCAGGGCCATACTATATCAGCACCATGACCAGGGCCATACTATATCAGCACCATGACCAGGGCCATACTATATCAGCACCATGACCAGGGTCATACTATATCAGCACCATGACCAGGGTCATACTATATCAGCACCATGACCAGGGCCATACTATATCAGCACCATGACCAGGGTCATACTATATCAACACCATGACCAGGGTCATACTATATCAGTACCATGACCAGGGTCATACTATATCAGTACCATGACCAGGGCCATACTATATCAACACCATGACCAGGGTCATACTATATCAACACCATGACCAGGGCCATACTATATCAACACCATGACCAGGGTCATACTATATCAGCACCATGACCAGGGCCATACTATATCAGCACCATGACCAGGGCCATACTATATCAGCACCATGACCAGGGTCATACTATATCAGCACCATGACCAGGGCCATACTATATCAGCACCATGACCAGGGCCATACTATATCAGCACCATGACCAGGGCCATACTATATCAGCACCATGACCAGGGGCCATACTATATCAGCACCATGACCAGACCAGGGCCATACTATATCAACACCATGACCAGGGCCATACTATATCAACACCATGACCAGGGCCATACTATATCAGCACCATGACCAGGGCCTATACTATATCAGCACCATGACCAGGGCCATACTATATCAACACCATGACCAGGGCCATACTATATCAGCACCATGACCAGGACCATACTATATCAGCACCATGACCAGGGCCATACTATATCAGCACCATGACCAGGGCCATACTATATCAGCACCATACTATATCAACACCATGACCAGGACCATACTATATCAGCACCATGACCAGGGCCATACTATATCAGCACCATACTATATCAGCACCATGACCAGGGCCATACTATATCAGCACCATGACCAGGGCCATACTATATCAGCACCATGACCAGGGCCATACTATATCAGCACCATGACCAGGGCCATACTATATCAACACCATGACCAGGGCCATACTATATCAGTACCATGACCAGGGCCATACTATATCAGCACCATACTATATCAGCACCATGACCAGGGCCATACTATATCAGCACCATGACCAGGGCCATACTATATCAGCACCATGACCAGGGCCATACTATATCAGTACCATGACCAGGGCCATACTATATCAGCACCATACTATATCAGCACCATGACCAGGGCCATACTATATCAACACCATGACCAGGGCCATACTATATCAGTACCATGACCAGGGCCATACTATATCAGCACCATGACCAGGGCCATACTATATCAGCACCATGACCAGGGCCATACTATATCAGTACCATGACCAGGACCATACTATATCAGCACCATACTATATCAGTACCATGACCAGGGCCATACTATATCAGCACCATGACCAGGGCCATACTATATCAGCACCATACTATATCAGCACCATGACCAGGGCCATACTATATCAGCACCATACTATATCAGCACCATGACCAGGGCCATACTATATCAGCACCATACTATATCAGCACCATACTATATCAGCACCATGACCAGGGCCATACTATATCAACACCATGACCAGGGCCATACTATATCAGTACCATGACCAGGACCATAGTATATCAGTACCATGACCAGGGCCATACTATATCAACACCATGACCAGGGCCATACTATATCAGCACCATACTATATCAGCACCATGACCAGGGCCATACTATATCAGGGACCATACTATATCAGTACCATGACCAGGGCCATACTATATCAACACCATACTATATCAGACCAGACCAGGCCATACTATATCAGCACCATACTATATCAGCACCATGACCAGGGCCATACTATATCAGCACCATGACTATATCAGTACCATGACCAGGGCCATACTATATCAGCACCATGACCAGGGCCATACTATATCAGCACCATGACCAGGGCCATACTATATCAGCACCATGACCAGGGCCATACTATATCAGCACCATGACCAGGGCCATACTATATCAGTACCATGACCAGGGCCATACTATATCAGCACCATGACCAGGGCCATACTATATCAGACCATGACAGGGCCATACTATATCAGCACCATGACCAGGGCCATACTATATCAGCACCATACTATATCAGCACCATGGGCCATACTATATCAGCACCATGACCATACTATATCAGCACCATGACCAGGGCCATACTATATCAGCACCATACTATATCAGGACCAGGGCCATACTATATCAGCACCATGACCAGGGCCATACTATATCAGCACCATGACCAGGGCCATACTATATCAGACCAGGGCCATACTATATCAGCACCATGACCAGGGCCATACTATATCAGTACCATGACAGCACCATACTATATCAGCACCATGACCAGGGCCATACTATATCAACACCATGACCAGGGCCATACTATATCAGCACCATACTATATCAGCACCATGACCAGGCCATACTATATCAGACCAGGGCACCATGACCAGGGCCATACTATATCAGCACCATGACCAGGGCCATACTATCAGCACCATGACCAGGGCCATACTATATCAGCACCATGACCAGGGCCATACTATATCAGCACCATGACCAGGACCATACTATATCAGTACCATGACCAGGACCATACTATATCAGCACCATGACCAGGACCATACTATATCAACACCATGACCAGGGCCATACTATATCAGCACCATGACCAGGGTCATACTATATCAGCACCATACTATATCAGCACCATGACCAGGGCCATACTATATCAGCACCATGACCAGGGCCATACTATATCAGCACCATGACCAGGGCCATACTATATCAGCACCATGACCAGGGCCATACTATATCAGCACCATGACCAGGGCCATACTATATCAGCACCATGACCAGGGCCATACTATATCAGCACCATGACCAGGGCCATACTATATCAGCACCATGACCAGGGTCATACTATATCAGTACCATACCAGGACCATATATCAGTACCATGACCAGGGCCATACTATATCAGTACCATGACCAGGGCCATACTATATCAGCACCATGACCAGGGCCATACTATATCAGTACCATGACCAGGGCCATACTATATCAGCACCATGACCAGGGCCATACTATATCAGCACCATGACCAGGGCCATACTATATCAGCACCATGACCAGGGCCATACTATCAGCATACCAGGGCCATATATCATGACCAGGGCCATACTATATCAGTACCATGACCAGGGCCATACTATATCAACACCATGACCAGGGCCATACTATATCAGCACCATACTATATCAGCACCATGACCAGGGCCATACTATATCAGCACCATACTATATCAGCACCATGACCAGGGCCATACTATATCAGTACCATGACCAGGGCCATACTATATCAGTACCATGACCAGGGCCATACTATATCAGCACCATGACCAGGGACATACTATATCAGCACCATACTATATCAGTACCATAGTATATCAACACCATACTATATCAGCACCATACTATATCAGTACCATACTATATCAGCACCATGACCAGGGCCATACTATATCAGCACCATGACAGTACCATGACCAGGGCCATACTATATCAGCACCATACTATATCAGGGCCATACTATATCAGCACCATACTATATCAGTCCATGACCAGGGCCATACTATATCAGCACCATACTATATCAGCACCATACTATATCAGCACCATGACCAGGGCCATACTATATCAACACCATACTATATCAGCACCATACCAGGGCCATACTATATCAGTACCATGACCAGGGCCATACTATATCAGCACCATGACCAGGGCCATACTATATCAGCACCATACTATATCAGGGCCATACTATATCAGCACCATACTATATCAGGGCCATACTATATCAGCACCATGACCAGGGCCATACTATATCAGCACCATACTCTATCAGGGCCATACTATATCAGCACCATACTATATCAGCACCATACTATATCAGCACCATACTATATCAGCACCATGACTTATCAGGGCCATACTATATCAGCACCATACACCATACTAGTACCATAGCAACACCAGGGCCATACTATATCAACACCATGACCAGACCAGGGCCATACTATATCAGCACCATACTACCATACTATATCAGCACCATACTATATCAGCACCATACATACTACTATATCAGCACCATACTCTATCAGGGCACTTTATGACCCGCACCATACTATATCAGCACCATACTATATCAGCACCAAACTATAGCAGCACCATACTATATCAGCACCATACTATATCAGCACCATACTATATCAGCACCATGCCTATATCAGCACCATGACCAGGACCATACTATATCAGCACCATACTATATCAGCACCATCTATATCAGGCACCATCAGACTATATCAGTACCATACTATATCAGCACCATACTATATACAGTACCATACTATATCAGCACCATACTATATCAGCACCATACTATATCAGCACCATACTATATCAGCACCATACTATATCAGTACCATACTATATCAGCACCATGACCAGGGCCTTTGTACAGAGAGTCTGGTAGTGGTAGAGCTCTCTCTCCCTCCATCCTCTCTCCTCCTTCCTCTCTCCTCCGTCCTCTCTCCTCCATCCCCTCTCTCCTCCTTCTCTCTCCTCCTTCTTCTCTCCCTTCGGAGATTTCCAGACATCTCTCTCCCTCTCCCTCTCTCTCACACACTCACTCCCCTCCCCCTCCCCTTTGTTCTTCAGCTTCACATAGCCTGATTCTCTAATAACCACAGGTGAGAGGAACAACTGGTGATTTGTGTCTTAAACACTGTGTGTCTCTCTCCACAGACTCATCCCTTCACAAGGGACTCATCTCTCTCCTCCACTCTCTCTTGACACAGTCCAGACAGAAGCTCTAGCTGCCCTCATTTCCTCTCTCCCTCCACTCCTTTTCTCTCTCCTCCACTCCCTTTCTTTCTCCCTCCCTTTCTCTCTCCCTTTCTCTCTTCCTCCCTCCCTTTCCCTCCCCTCCCCCTTTCTCTCTCCCTCCACTCCCTTTCTCTCCCTCCACTCCCTCTCTCTCCCTCCCCTTCTCTCTCCCTCCCTCCCTCCCTCCCTCCCTCCCTCCCTCCCTCCCTCCCTCCCTCCCCCTCCCTCCCTCCCTCCCTCCCTCCCTCCCTTCCATCAGACTCCCCACTTTCTCATGGACTCACTCTGACAACCTAGACCCCTCCCTCCCTCCATACCCTCCCTCTCTCTTTCTCTTCCCTCCCCTCTATTTCTCTTCCCTCCCTCCCTCTTTCTCTCCCTCCCCTCTCTTCTCTTCCCTCCCTCCCTGTTTCTCTCCCTCCCCTCCCTCCCTCCCCTCTTCCTCTCTCCCCCTCTTCCCCCTCTCTTCTTCTCTCCCTCCCTTCCATCCCACTTTCTCATGGATTCACTCACTCTGACAACCCAGATCCCTCCCTCCCTCCCTCCCTCCATACCCTCCCTCTCTCTTTCTCTCTCTCCCTCCCTCATCTGAGGTGAATAACAGTCATTACTCTGAGCACTCTGAGCACTCTGACTGTGAGGTCAAGGACAGCCATTATGCCGTTAGAGCTGTCTGACTGTGAGGTCAAGGACAGCCATTATGCCGTTAGAGCTGTCTGACTGTGAGGTCACGGACAGCATGGGGCTCTGTTCCACCGTGACCCATAGGTAATGGGTAGTGAGGTAATGGGCGTGAAACGTGATGTCAGCACTACAAACTGCTATTAGTGCTGCCTCACTGATAAAGGAAGTGTATGGGGCTGCAAACACAGATATGTCTGGATCAATGGGAGATAGATCAATGCAGGCTACAACCACAAATGTGAAGGGCAGGGTGTGAGTGGAGGCAGTTTGTGTAAAGGTAGTGTGATTATATTGGAGGTAACACCTTATGATTAAGGCAATTTGGAAGTTAAGGGAGACTTCAACACCTAGGTGCACAGAAGGGTGTTCATATAATGCTTATAAGTGGTGGTAGAGTGGTCATCTCGTCAACTGGCTCCATGTCACAATCAGAGACCCTCTAGAAGAAAGATTGGGTGGTGGAGCCATCACATATGGTAGAGAGAGAGAGAGAGACAGACAGAGAGAGAGAGAGAGAGAGAGAGAGAGAGAGAGAGACAGACAGAGAGAGAGAGAGACAGACAGAGAGAGAGAGAGAGACAGACAGACAGAGAGGACTTCAACACCTAGAGACAGACAGAGAGAGAGAGACAGACAGAGAGAGAGAGAGACAGACAGAGAGAGAGAGAGACAGACAGAGAGAGAGAGAGAGAGACAGACAGAGAGAGAGAGACAGACAGAGATTGAGAGAGACAGAGAGAGAGAGAGAGAGAGAGCGATAGAGAGAGACAGAGAGAGACAGATATTATCTCCCAAGAGAATTCTCTTCAATTATGGTCACAGCCGTGTATATCCCCCAAGCAGACACCTCGACGGCCCTCAAGGAACTTCCCTGGACTCTCTGTAAACAGGAAACCATATATCCTGAGGCGGCCTGTATTGTAGCTGGGGATTTTAACAAAGCTGATTTGAGAACAAGGCTACCTAAATTCTACCAGCACATTGACTGTAGCACCCGCCGGGCAATACACTGGACCACTGCTACTCTAACTTCCACGATGCATACAAGGCCCTCCGCCGCCCCTCCCTTCGGCAAATCTGACCACGACTCTATCCCAGTCTGCTGTCCCCACATGCTTCAAGATGGCCACCATTGTTCCTGTACCAAACAAGGCAAAGACAACTGAACTAAATGACTATCACCCCATAGCACTCACTTCTGTCACCATGAAGTGCTTTGAGAGGATCATATCACCTCCACCCAAGACCCACTTCAGTTTGCAAACCGCCTCAACAGGTCCACAGACAATGCAATCACCATCACACTGCACAATGTATTTATTTTTTATTTGACCTTTATTTAACTAGGCAAGTCAGTTAAGAACAAATTCTCATTTTTAACAAACAGTGACGGCCTAACTGGAACAGTGGGTTAACTGGTCTAGGAACAGTGGGTCTAGGAACAGTGGGTTAACTGGTCAGGAACAGGGGTTAACAGTGGGTTAACTGGTCTAGTTTAACTGCCTTGGTCAGGGGCAGAACGACAGATTTGTACCTTGTCAGCTCGGGGATTCAACCCTGCAAGCTTTTGGTTACTAGTCCAGCGCTCTAACCACTAGGCGTACCACTAGACGTACCTATGTAAGAATGCTGTTCATTGACTACAGCTCAGCATTCAACACCATAGTGCCCTCAAAGCTCATCATTAAGCTTACGGCCCTGGGCCTCAACCCCGCCCTGTGCAATTGGGTCCTGGAGTTTCTGACAGGGCGCCCCCAGGTGGTGAAGGTATGAAACAACATCTCCACTTCACTGATCCTCAACACTGGGGCCTCACAAGGGTCCGTGCTCAGCCCCCTCCTGTACTCCCTGTTCACCCATGACTGCGTGGCCATGCACTCCCCCAACTCAATCATCAAGTTTGCAGACGACACAAAAGTAGTGCGCTTGATTACCAACAACAACGAGACAGCCTACAGGGAGGAGGTGAGGGCACTCGGAGTGTGGTGTCAGGAAAAAAACCTCTCAACAGCGCCTCTTCAACCTCAGGAGGCTGAAGAAATGTGGCTTGCCACCTTAAAACCTCACAAACTTTTACAAATGCACAAATGAGAGCATCTATTGCCTCCTGGTATGGAGGTAACTCCACCGCCATCAACCACACGTCACCGGGGCAAACTACCTGCCCTCCAGGACCCCTGCAGCACCCGATGTAACAGGAAGGCCATAAAGATCATCAAGGACAACAACCACCCGAGCCACTGCCTGTTCACTCTGATATCATCCAGAAGGCGAGGTCAGTACAGGTGCAGCAAAGCTGGGACCGAGAGACTGAAAAACAGCTTCTATCTCAAGGCCATCAGACTGTTCAACAGCCACCACTAACACAGAGAGGCTGCTGCCTACATACAGACTCAAATCATTGGCCCATGGCATTTCGCTAGACTGGCATTAGCATATCCTAACCATGTGTATGTGACCAATAAAATGTTATTTGTGATAGACAAAGAGGAGAGAGAGAGAGTGATTGTAGATTGAGTGGCTGACACAACACAGAACATTCTCGTGGATCCTGAATGGGGTTCTATAGAGATTTTCCATTGACCTTTGAAGGAGTGAGTTGACAACAACAGTTCTTTATAATGCCCAGCCTTTCCTCTATGTGATTGTATGGGTTTATCACATCCCTGGACAGCATCCATCATGACACAACACAGTTAACTAATTGCCAGAGAAACTTGACATTTACATGTGAGTAATTGCCAGAGAAACTACATTTACAAACTGTGAGTCATTTAGCAAACTCTCTGACAACACTCTTATCCAGAGTGCCTTACAGGACCAATTAGGATTCAGTGACTTGCTCAAGGTAACAGCAGACATATCTTTCACCTAGTTGGCTTGGGGATTCGAAAACCTCCAGTCCAACATCTTTAGGTTACTTGCCCAACGCTCTTAACCACCACTAGGTTACCTGCCAGCCCAAACTCTCTGATTACTTGCCCAACACTCTTAACCACTAGGTTACCTGCCAGCCCAAACTCTCTGGTTATTCCTTTTATTGTCCCCTTCTTTTCTTCTAAACCCTTAACCAGGTTACTGTTCGTTATTCCCAACATTCACACCCTTTGATCGGTCAGACAGACCCCCCAATCAGTCCAAACAGTCCTACCCAAACTTATCCTCCAATCAGAGTCCTGGTTATATCCCACTACCAATGACCCTCCCTCTTTCCTCCTTCAAGCCTGTTGATGCTTGATTCCAGCTGTTCGTTACCCCATTCACACATCGGCACACACACACCTACACACACACACACACACACACACACACACACACACACACACACACACACACACACACACACACACACACACACACACACACACACACACACACACACACACACACACACACATGGCGTACGATATGAGAACTTCAAGAGAGCGTCAATTAGTTGCTTCTTATTTTGGTGGATAAAAACACATATCGTCCATAAGGAGTGTGTGTATGTGTGTGCCTGCATGTGCCCGTGTGTGTACTTGTTTGTGTGTGTGTGTGAGGTGCAGTACAGTTTGGCAGCTGTTGTGTGGAACGTGGGCCGTACTGGGAGCTAGGATTGGGAATATCCTTCATCTTCACTACAGAAACTACCCCCCCCCCACACATACACTTCACAGCCTCACACACCCCCAGACTCTCTACCTCTGCCCAAACAAAATACCCCCACACTCACTGCGCACACCAACCTCACATCACACTTAATACTGTCTATACTCCTGTCTCTATGCCATGAACAACATCTCTGTACTTCATGCTAATCACTCCAACCCTCTCTACCTAGAGTAGATCAAGTCATAAAAATACATACCCTCCCTCCCTCCCTCCCTCCATCCCTCCCTCCCTCCTCTCCCTCCCTCCCTCCCTCCCTCCCTCCCTCCCTCCCTCCCCTCCCTCCCTCCTCCCTCCCTCCCTCCCTCCCCCTCCCTCTCCCTCCCTCCCTCCCCCTCTCGTGCACTCTACCTGGAGGGAGGGAGGATCTAACACTGTGTGATAGGTGAGAGCAGGTATTATATTCACTTCTAAAAACGTATCAAGCCCTACAAAATGTCCATGAAGTACAATCTACATAATAAATCACGCTTCCTGTTGCTGCGGGATTATTTTCCTGCTGTGAGAAACTGGTCATATTAAGATCCTACACTTGTACCAAGTCAGGTCAGATCAGTGGTCAGTGTAAACTTAAAGGACAGGCGGACGGGGAGGTGAAGAAGCATTTCTACTAGTATTCACACAGTGTCTAACACATCTCCCTCAGAGTGTCACCATGCTGCAGTTAGTGTGGTGGTAGAGAAAGAGCAGTGTTCAGATTGAAGAGTAGTGTGTGTTCGTGTGTGTGTGACTATGACAAGGTGAGCTCCTCTCAGTCACATGGTCCCTCTGTGAGCCTTAACCTGCTCTTCTTCTTTCTTAGTTGCTTTTTTTTATATTCGGTGTGTTTTTGTTCCACCTATTTTTAGTATAAACGTTGTTATTGATTACTGCACAGTTGGGTTTAGTGCAAGAAAGGCATTTCACTGTGCTTGTGACATTACAGCTTGAAACGGAAACTGTGAAATCAAAGGGACGCTCTGTGCCCCGTGAAAGGAAGGGGGGTAGAAGGATATAGAAGACAGAGACTCACTACCTTAGAGAAAGAGAACGAGAGGAGAGAAATGGAGAAAGAGAGGAGAAAAATAGAGCGAAAGCCTCCTGACTTCTGCCTCACAGAGAAGAGAAAGAGAGAGAACAAGAAAGTGACAGCGACCGACGTGCTGTTGAGTGATGTAGCGACCGACTGCCTTATGAGAGGGAGACAGAGAGAGAAAGACAGAGAGAATGAGAATGTAAACAAACCACAGATCCACCTGACTGCTGTGAATGACGACAATGACGATGTCGTGAATCTAACGTATTTCCAGACAATAGTCGTCTTTGTGTTTTCAGTTGTTGTGTTCGTTTACCGATGTCGGATCAGAATTTTCTGAACATGTATTTTTCAAACATAAATACACTGAAAACCCACACTGACACACAGTTACAGTATATAACAAGTTTAAAGTGTGTGTGTGTGTGTGTGTGTGTGTGTGTGTGTGTGTGTGTGTGTGTGTGTGTGTGTGTGTGTGTGTGTGTGTGTGTGTGTGTGTGTGTGTGTGTGTGTGTGTGTGTGTGTGTGTGTGTGTGTGTGTGTGTGTGTCAGTCACCAGATCTCAACCCAATTGAAATCTTCTGGGAGATCCTGGAGTGGTGTCTGAGACAGAGTTTTCTGGATGGTGGAGCTTTATGCTGAGGCTCTGGATCAGGAGCTCGGTTGCTTAGCGTCACCACTATGTGAGGACTGACATCCAGGTCAAGACCTCTGAGTGGCTGAGTCGTCCTCTGACTCGGATGAGCCCTGGTGTCATCCAGTTCTGGGGCTAGTGAGAGCAGAGCGACTGAGTGTGGCTTCAATGGGATCCTCTCATGTACTGTTTTCCACCACCAACAAAACACTGAATTATTGAATTTCTCATCCCTCAAATAGTTACAACACTTGTAGGTTTAAGCCAAGGTGCGTTGAAGCTGTTCTGGCCCAACACCACATTAAGACACTTTATGTCAGTGTTTCCTGTATTTTGACATATACTGTACCTGCATGTTATGCCAAGAACAATGATGGAGGGAGGGAGGGAGGGAGAGGGAGAGGGAGAGGGAGAGAGAGAGAGAGAGAGAGAGAGAGAGAGAGAGAGAGAGAGAGAGAGAGAGAGAGAGAGAGAGAGGAGAGACTGGAGAGAGAGGGAGGGAGGGAGGGAGGGAGGGGCAGAACGAGAGGGGGGAGAGAGGGAGGGAGAAACACAGGGAGAGGGGGAGACAGCAACACAGGGAGAGAGGGAGACAGCAACACAGGGAGAGAGGGCAGCAACACAGGGAGAGAGGGAGGGAGAAACACAGAGAGAGAGGGAGACAGCAACACAGGGAGAGAGGGAGACAGCAACACAGGGAGAGAGGGAGACAGCAACACAGGGAGAGAGGGAGACAGCAACACAGGGAGAGAGAGAGACAGCAACACAGGGAGAGAGGGAGACAGCAACACAGGGAGAGAGGGAGACAGCAACACAGGGAGAGAGAGAGACAGCAACACAGGGAGAGAGGGAGACAGCAACACAGGGAGAGAGGGTGACAGCAACACAGGGAGAGAGGGAGACAGCAACACAGGGAGAGAGGGAGACAGCAACACAGGGAGAGAGGGAGACAGCAACACAGGGAGAGAGGGAGACAGCAACACAGGAAGAGAGGGAGACAGCAACACAGGGAGAGAGGGAGACAGCAACACAGGAAGAGGGGGGAGACAGCAACACAGGAAGAGAGGGAGACAGCAACACAGGGAGAGAGGGAGACAGCAACACAGGGAGAGAGGGAGACAGCAACACAGGGAGAGAGGGAGACAGCAACACAGGGAGAGAGGGAGACAGCAACACAGGGAGAGAGGGTGACAGCAACACAGGGAGAGAGGGAGACAGCAACACAGGGAGAGAGGGAGACAGCAACACAGGGAGAGAGGAGGGAGAAACACAGAGAGAGAGGGAGACAGCAACACAGGGAGAGAGGGAGACAGCAACACAGGGAGAGAGGGAGACAAACACAGGGAGAGAGAGAGACAGCAACACAGGGAGAGAGGGAGACAGCAACACAGGGAGAGAGGGAGACAGCAACACAGGGAGAGAAACTACAGCAACACAGGGAGGAGGGAGACAGCAACACAGGGAGAGAGGGTGACAGCAACACAGGGAGAGAGGGAGACAGCAACACAGGGAGAGAGGGAGACAGCAACACAGGGAGAGAGGGAGACAGCAACACAGGGAGAGAGGGAGACAGCAACACAGGAAGAGAGGGAGACAGCAACACAGGGAGAGAGGGAGACAGCAACACAGGAAGAGGGGGAGACAGCAACACAGGAAGAAGGGAGACAGCAACACAGGGAGAGAGGGAGACAGCAACACAGGGAGAGAGGGAGACAGCAACACAGGGAGAGAGGGAGACAGCAACACAGGGAGAGAGGGAGACAGCAACACAGGGAGAGAGGGGTGACAGCAACACAGGGAGAGAGGGAGACAGCAACACAGGGAGAGAGGGAGACAGCAACACAGGGAGAGAGGGAGACAGCAACACAGGGAGAGAGGGAGACAGCAACACAGGGAGAGAGGGAGACAGCAACACAGGGAGAGAGGGAGACAGCAACACAGGGAGAGAGGGAGACAGCAACACAGGGAGAGAGGGTGACAGCAACACAGGGAGAGAGGGAGACAGCAACACAGAGAGAGAGGAGGGAGAAACACAGGAGAGAGGGATGGAGAAACACAGGGAGAGAGGGAGGGAGAAACACAGGGAGAGAGGGATGGAGAAACACAGGGAGAGAGGGAGACAGCAACACAGGGAGAGAGGGAGACAGCAACACAGGGAGAGAGGGAGACAGCAACACAGGGAGAGAGGGAGACAGCAACACAGGGAGAGAGGGAGACAGCAACACAGGGAGAGAGGGAGGGAGAAACACAGGGAGAGAGGGAGGAGAAACACAGAGAGAGAGGGAGACAGCAACACAGGGAGAGAGGGAGACAGCAACACAGGGAGAGAGGGAGACAGCAACACAGGAAGAGAGGGAGACAGCAACACAGGGAGAGAGGGAGACAGCAACACAGGGAGAGAGGGTGACAGCAACACAGGGAGAGAGGGAGACAGCAACACAGGAAGAGAGGGAGACAGCAACACAGGGAGAGAGGGAGACAGCAACACAGGGAGAGAGGGAAACAGCAACACAGGAAGAGAGGGAGACAGCAACACAGGGAGAGAGGGAGACAGCAACACATGGAGAGAGGGAGACAGCAACACAGGGAGAGAGGGAGACAGCAACACAGGGAGAGAGGGAGACAGCAACACAGGGAGAGAGGGAGACAGCAACACAGGGAGAGAGAGACAGCAACACAGGGAGAGAGGGAGACAGCAACACAGGGAGAGAGGAGACAGCAACACAGGGAGAGAGAGAGACAGCAACACAGGGAGAGAGGAGACAGCAACACAGGGAGAGAGGGAGACAGCAACACAGGGAGAGAGGGAGACAGCAACACAGGGAGAGAGGGAGACAGCAACACAGGGAGAGAGGGAGACAGCAACACAGGGAGAGAGGGAGACAGCAACACAGGGAGAGAGGGAGACAGCAACACAGGGAGAGAGGGAGACAGCAACACAGGGAGAGAGGGAGACAGCAACACAGGGAGAGAGGGAGACAGCAACACAGGGAGAGACTTACAGCAACACAGGGAGAGAGGGAGACAGCAACACAGGGAGAGAGGGAGACAGCAACACAGGGAGAGAGGGAGACAGCAACACAGGGAGAGAGGGAGGGAGAAACACAGGGAGAGAGGGAGACAGCAACACAGAGAGAGAGGGAGACAGCAACACAGGGAGAGAGGGAGACAGCAACACAGGGAGAGAGGGAGACAGCAACACAGGAAGAGAGGGAGACAGCAACACAGGGAGAGAGGGAGACAGCAACACAGGGAGAGAGGGAGACAGCAACACAGGGAGAGAGGGAGACAGCAACACAGGGAGAGAGGGAGACAGCAACACAGGGAGAGAGGGAGACAGCAACACAGGGAGAGAGGGAGACAGCAACACAGGGAGAGAGGGTGACAGCAACACAGGGAGAGAGGGAGACAGCAACACAGGAAGAGAGGGAGACAGCAACACAGGGAGAGAGGGAGACAGCAACACAGGGAGAGAGGGAGACAGCAACACAGGGAGAGAGGGAGACAGCAACACAGGGAGAGAGGGAGACAGCAACACAGGGAGAGAGGGTGACAGCAACACAGGGAGAGAGGGAGACAGCAACACAGGGAGAGAGGGAGACAGCAACACAGGGAGAGAGGGAGACAGCAACACAGGGAGAGAGGGAGACAGCAACACAGGGAGAGAGGGAGACAGCAACACAGGGAGAGAGGGAGACAGCAACACAGGGAGAGAGGGAGACAGCAACACAGGGAGAGAGGGTGACAGCAACACAGGGAGAGAGGGAGACAGCAACACAGAGAGAGAGGGAGGGAGAAACACAGGGAGAGAGGGATGGAGAAACACAGGGAGAGAGGGAGGGAGAAACACAGGGAGAGAGGGATGGAGAAACACAGGGAGAGAGGGAGACAGCAACACAGGGAGAGAGGGAGACAGCAACACAGGGAGAGAGGGAGACAGCAACACAGGGAGAGAGGGAGACAGCAACACAGGGAGAGAGGGAGACAGCAACACAGGGAGAGAGGGAGGGAGAAACACTTGGAGAAGGGAGGGAGAAACACAGAGAGAGAGGGAGACAGCAACACAGGGAGAGAGGGAGACAGCAACACAGGGAGAGAGGGAGACAGCAACACAGGAAGAGAGGGAGACAGCAACACAGGGAGAGAGGGAGACAGCAACACAGGGAGAGAGGGTGACAGCAACACAGGGAGAGAGGGAGACAGCAACACAGGGAGAGAGGGAGACAGCAACACAGGGAGAGAGGGAGACAGCAACACAGGAAGAGAGGGAGACAGCAACACAGGAAGAGAGGGAGACAGCAACACAGGGAGAGAGGGAGACAGCAACACATGGAGAGAGGGAGACAGCAACACAGGGAGAGAGGGAGACAGCAACACAGGGAGAGAGGGAGACAGCAACACAGGGAGAGAGGGAGACAGCAACACAGGGAGAGAGGGAGACAGCAACACAGGGAGAGAGGGAGACAGCAACACAGGGAGAGAGGGAGACAGCAACACAGGAAGAGAGGGAGACAGCAACACAGGAAGAGAGGGAGACAGCAACACAGGGAGAGAGGGAGACAGCAACACATGGAGAGAGGGAGACAGCAACACAGGGAGAGAGGGAGACAGCAACACAGGGAGAGAGGGAGACAGCAACACAGGGAGAGAGGGAGACAGCAACACAGGGAGAGAGAGAGACAGCAACACAGGGAGAGAGAGGGAGACAGCAACACAGGGAGAGAGGGAGACAGCAACACAGGGAGAGAGAGAGACAGCAACACAGGGAGAGAGGGAGACAGCAACACAGGGAGAGAGGGAGACAGCAACACAGGGAGAGAGGAGACAGCAACACAGGGAGAGAGGAGACAGCAACACAGGGAGAGAGGGAGACAGCAACACAGGGAGAGAGGGAGACAGCAACACAGGGAGAGAGGGAGACAGCAACACAGGGAGAGAGGGAGACAGCAACACAGGGAGAGAGGGAGACAGCAACACAGGGAGAGAGGGAGACAGCAACACAGGGAGAGAGGGAGACAGCAACACAGGGAGAGAGGGAGACAGCAACACAGGGAGAGAGGGAGACAGCAACACAGGGAGAGAGGGAGGGAGAAACACAGGGAGAGAGGGAGACAGCAACACAGAGAGAGAGGGAGACAGCAACACAGGGAGAGAGGGAGACAGCAACACAGGGAGAGAGGAGACAGCAACACAGGGAGAGAGGGAGACAGCAACACAGGGAGAGATGGAGACAGCAACACAGGGAGAGAGAGGGGAGACAGCAACACAGGGAGAGAGGGAGACTGCAACAGAGAGAGAGAGGGAGACAGCAACACAGGGAGAGAGGGAGACAGCAACACAAGGAGAGAGGGAGACAGCAACACAGGGAGAGAGGGAGACAGCAACACAGGAGAGAGGGAGACAGCAACACAGGGAGAGAGGGAGACAGCAACAGAGAGAGAGAGGGAGACAGCAACACAGGGAGAGAGGGAGACAGCAACACAGGGAGAGAGGGAGACAGCAACACAGGGAGAGAGGGAGACAGCAACACAGGGAGAGAGGGAGACAGCAACACAGGGAGAGAGGGAGACAGCAACACAGGGAGAGAGGGAGACAGCAACACAGAGAGAGAGGGAGACAGCAACACAGGGAGAGAGGGAGACAGCACCACAGGGAGAGAGGGAGACAGCAACACAGGGAGAGAGGGAGACAGCAACACAGGGAGAGAGGGAGACAGCAACACAGGGAGAGAGGGTGACAGCAACACAGGGAGAGAGGGAGACAGCAACACAGGGAGAGAGGGAGACAGCAACACAGGGAGAGAGGGTGACAGCAACACAGGGAGAGAGGGAGACAGCAACACAGGGAGAGAGAGAGACAGCAACACAGGGAGAGAGGGAGACAGCAACACAGGGAGAGAGGGTGACAGCAACACAGGGAGAGAGGGAGACAGCAACACAGGGAGAGAGAGAGACAGCAACACAGGGAGAGAGGGAGACAGCAACACAGGGAGAGAGGGAGACAGCAACACAGGGAGAGAGGGTGACAGCAACACAGGGAGAGAGGGTGACAGCAACACAGGTAGAGAGGGTGACAGCAACACAGGGAGAGAGGGAGACAGCAACAGAGAGAGAGAGGGAGACAGCAACACAGGGAGAGAGGGAGACAGCAACACAGAGAGAGAGGGAGACAGCAACACAGGGAGAGAGGGAGACAGCAACACACACATAGACAGAGAGAGAGAGAGCGAGAGAACAACACACACACAGAGAGAAAGAGAACGAGAGAACAACACACAAGAGAGAGAGAACAACACACACACACAGAGAAAGAGAGAACAACACACACAGAGAAAGAGAGAACAACACACACACACAGAGAAAGAGAAAACAACACACACACACAGAGAGAGAAAGCAACACACACATAGACAGAGAGAGAGAGAGCGAGAGAACAACACACACAGAGAAAGAGAGCGAGAGAACAACACACACACAGAGAGAGAGAAAGAGAACAACACACACACAGAGAGAAAGAGAGAACAACACACACACACACACACACAGAGAGAGAACAACACACACACACACAGAGAGAGAGAACAACACACACACAGAGAAAGAGAGAACAACACACACAGAGAGAAAGAGAGACAAGAGAACAACACACACACAGAGAAAGAGAGCGAGAGAACAACACACACACACAGAGAAAGAGAGCGAGAGAACAACACACACACAGAGAGAGAGAAAGAGAACAACACACACACAGAGAGAAAGAGAGAACAACACACACACACAGAGAAAGAGACAACGAGAACAACACACACACAGAAAGAGAGAGCAACACACACACAGAGAGAAAGAGACAGAGAAACAACACACACACAGAGAGAAAGAGAGCGAGAGTACAACACACACACAGAGAGAAAGAGACAGAGAGAACAACACACACACAGAAAGAGAGAGCAACACACACACAGAGAGAAAGAGAGCGAGAGAACAACACACACACATAGAGAAAGAGAGCGAGAGAACAACACACACAGAGAGAGAAAGAGAGAACAACACACACACACAGAGAAAGAGAGAACAACACACACACACAGAAAGAGAGAGACAATACACAGAGAGAAAGAGAGAGCAACACACACACACAGAAAGAGAGAACAACACACACACACACAGAGAGAGAGAACAACACACACACACACAGAGCGAGAGAACAACACACACACAGAGAGAGAGAAAGAGAACAACACACACACAGAGAGAAAGAGAGAACAACACACACACACAGAGAGAGAACAACACACACACACACAGAGAGAGAGAACAACACACACACAGAGAAAGAGAGAACAACACACACAGAGAGAAAGAGAGCGAGAGAACAACACACACACAGAGAAAGAGAGCGAGAGAACAACACACACACACAGAGAAAGAGAGCGAGAGAACAACACACACACAGAGAGAGAGAGAAAGAGAACAACACACACACAGAGAGAAAGAGAGAACAACACACACACACAGAGAAAGAGACAACGAGAACAACACACACACAGAAAGAGAGAGCAACACACACACAGAGAGAAAGAGACAGAGAGAACAACACACACACAGAGAGAAAGAGAGCGAGAGTACAACACACACACAGAGAGAAAGAGACAGAGAGAACAACACACACACAGAAAGAGAGAGCAACACACACACAGAGAGAAAGAGAGCGAGAGAACAACACACACACATAGAGAAAGAGAGCGAGAGAACAACACACACAGAGAGAGAAAGAGAGAACAACACACACACACAGAGAAAGAGAGAACAACACACACACACAGAAAGAGAGAACAACACACACACACACAGAGAGAGAGAACAACACACACACACACAGAGAGAGAGAACAACACACACACACACAGAGAGAGAGAACAACACACACACAGAGAAAGAGAGAACAACACACACAGAGAAAGAGAACGAGAGAACAACACACACACAGAGAGAAAGAGAACGAGAGAACAACACACACACACACAGAGAAAGAGAGTGAGAGAACAACACACACAGAGAAAGAGAGCGAGAGAACAACACACACACAGAGAGAAAGAGAGAACAACACACACAGAGAGAGAAAGAGAACAACACACACACACAGAAAAGAGACAGAGAGAACAACACACACACAGAAAGAGAGAGCAACACACACACAGAGAGAAAGAGACAGAGAGAACAACACACACACAGAGAGAAAGAGAGCGAGAGAACCACACACACACAGAGAGAAAGAGACAGAGAGAACAACACACAGACAGAGAGAAAGAGACAGAGAGAACAACACACACACAGAAAGAGAGAGCAACACACACACACAGAGAAAGAGAGCGAGAGAACAACACACACACAGAGAGAAAGAGAGCGAGAGAACAACACACACACAGAGAGAAAGAGAGAACAACACACACACACAGAGAAAGAGACAACGAGAACAACACACACACAGAGAAAGAGAGAACAACACACACACACAGAAAGAGAGAGCAACACACACAGAGAAAGAGAGAGCAACACACACACACAGAAAGAGAGAGCAACACACACACAGAGAGAAAGTGAGAACAACACACACACAGAGAGAAAGAGACCGAGAGAACAACACACACACAGAGAGAGCGAGAGAACAACACACACACACGTACAGAGAAAGAGAGAACAACACACACACACAGAGAAAGAGAGAACAACACACACACACACAGAGAAAGAGAGAGCAACACACACACACACAGAGAAAGAGAGAGCAACACACACACAGAGAGAAAGAGACCGAGAGAACAACACACACACAGAGAGAAAGAGACCGAGAGAACAACACACACACAGAGAGAAAGAGAGAACAACACACACACACACAGAAAGAGAGAGCAACACACACAGAGAGAAAGAGAGCGAGAGAACAACACACACACAGAGAGAAAGAGAGCGAGAGAACAACACACACACAGAGAGAAAGAGAGAACAACACACACACACAGAGAAAGAGAGAACAACACACACACACAGAAAGAGAGAGCAACACACAGAGAGAAAGAGAGAGCAACACACACACACAGAAAGAGAGAGCAACACACACACAGAGAGAAAGTGAGAACAACACACACACAGAGAGAAAGAGACCGAGAGAACAACACACACACAGAGAGAGCGAGAGAACAACACACACACACGTACAGAGAAAGAGAGAACAACACACACACACAGAGAAAGAGAGAACAACACACACACACAGAGAAAGAGAGAGCAACACACACACACACAGAGAAAGAGAGAGCAACACACACACAGAGAGAAAGAGACCGAGAGAACAACACACACACAGAGAGAAAGAGACCGAGAGAACAACACACACACAGAGAGAAAGAGAGAACAACACACACACAGAAAGAGAGAGCAACACACACAGAGATAGAAAGAGAGCGAGAGAACAACACACACACAGAGAGAAAGAGAGAACAACACACAGAGAGAGAGAGACCTGAGACAGAGTTGCATTTCCTGACAAAATGCACATTTGAAACCCTTATTCAAGGACTACCCATCCTGTTGGGGGAGGACACCGAGAGTGTGTGGGTTGGCAGCGCACTACATTGCTGCCTGCCATAAGATGAGGGACAGTGTCTGACAGACCAATCAACCTGCACATGTCCTCTACTGTATAATTATTATTATTGTTTAATGTTATTTTGATCCTTGGTTATTATTGTTACTGTTGTCCCGTTGACAATTCTGAGCAAATTGTATTGAATTGACAGAGAGAGAGAGAGAGAGAGAGAGAGAGAGAGAGAGAGAGAGAGAGAGAGAGAGAGAGAGAGAGAGAGAGAGAGAGAGAGAGAGAGAGTGAGAGAGAGAGAGAGAGAGACAGAGAGAGACAGAGAGAGAGAGGGGGACAGAGAGAGACAGAGAGAGAGAGAGAGAGAGACTCTTTCAACAGGACCAGTGATTTGTACATGGAAGCAGTATTGTCAGTTGTGTGTTGGCTACACATTTTGTTGAAGACTCAGTCTGCCTGTACTGTGTTCAGCTCATTATATAGTTTTGGTGTCTGTGTGTGTGTGTGTGTGTGTGTCTGTGTGTGTGTGTGTGTGTGTGTGTGTGTCTCTGTGTGTGTATGTCTGTGTGTATGTCTGTGTGTGTGTCTGTGTGTGTGTGTGTGTGTGTGTGTCTGTGTGTGTGTGTCTGTGTGTGTCTGTCTGTGTGTGTGTGTGTGTGTGTGTGTGTGTCTGTCTGTCTGTCTGTGTGTGTGTGTGTGTGTGTGTGTGTGTGTGTGTGTGTGTGTGTGTGTGTGTGTGTGTGTGTGTGTGTGTGTGTGTGTGTGTGTGTGTGTGTGTGTGTGTGTGTGTTTTCCTCTGTTCTATATTTAGCCGCCCAACATCTTTGGCCTTTGAAGTGGTGCAGGCCTCCAGTGAATGTTAACTAGATGGATGCAAACCTCTCAGCTAAATCTATCAAATTGAACACACACACACAAAGGCTCTAAGAATTGAATACCAATTAGTTTGGAGGGAGCTACTAGACTGTATATAAATTGTCTTAGTTTTCTACTCTCTGACTGATAGCTGTTAGCACTGAGAGTCGGAGAGGAATCTCGGAAAACTAAAATCTTGGTGGGGGATCGATGAGAAAAGAGGAGATGAGACTAGTGAAGTTCCCATCCCCCAAGCCCAAAACTCTCAGCCAGTTTTGGAAAAGTCTCTGGGCCAGTCCCGTCACCTTTTGAAATTCGAAAACATGCGATCACCTGCGAAATCATGATTTGTCCAAACGATCAGTGACGACAGTCCCTTGTTATTGGTGGCATCCAGTCTGTTGTCAGTTGCTACGATACAATTTGTTTTTACGTGTGTGTCTGTCCACGAGAGATGATCACTGACAGCCTGAGGCATAAGAATCATGATACGTTCTCATCAGGCTCCTCCCCTCGGACTCTGAAGTCAAACACAGCTGGTGGCAATCAGAGCTAATTTGACCTCCACTTCAAAATGATCCTCCTTTCCGGATCTCCCTCTGTCTCTTTCATTCTTACCTTCTTTGTCTCTTGCTCACGTACCTCCTCTACCCAACGAACCCCTCCTTACCTTACACTCTTAGAAAAAAAGGTGCTATCTAGAACCTAAAAGGGTTCTTTGGCTGTCCCCATAGGAGAACTCTTTGGCTGTCCCCATAGGAGAACTCTTTGGCTGTCCCCATAGGAGAACTCTTTGGCTGTCCCCATAGGAGAACTCTTTGGCTGTCCCCATAGGAGAACTCTTTGGCTGGCCCCATAGGAGAACTCTTTGGCTGGCCCCATAGGAGAACTCTTTGAAGAACTGTTTTTGGTTTAAAAAACCATCCAATAGGGACAGCTTAAGAACCGTTTTGGAATCATTTTTTCTAAGAGTGTACTCCTCTTTCAGGTTTCTCCTTTTCAACTATCTTGTTATTGTCTTCCCCTTCCTCGTACCCCTCCTTTCCCCGTTCCGCCTCTTTTCTCGCTCTCTCATCTTGCTCTCATCTTTCTCTCTCCTCTCATCGTACCCCTCCTCTCACCCCATGCCTCTTTCTCTCATCCCCCTTTATTAGGTCTTTTGTTTTCCCCCGTTCCTTCACACCCCTCCTCTCCTCTCACTCCATGTTGGCATCCTGTTGACCTAATTCGAAGCGCTTGTTCCAGAAAAGAGAGCAGAACAGGGGAATTTGCCAGATATTACAGTTTGTTTCTCTCTCTCCTCTGTCCTCTTCTTCCTCTTCTCCATTCTCTCTCCCCTGTCCTCTTCTTCCTCTTCTCCATTCTCTCTCTCCTCCGTCCTCTTCTTCCTCTTCTCCGTTCTCTCTCCTCCGTCCTCTTCTTCCTCTTCTCCATTCTCTCTCTCCTCTGTCCTCCTCTTCCTCTTCTCCATTCTCTCTCCTCTGTCCTCTTCCTCTTGCTCTTCTCCATTCTCTCTCTCCTCTGTCCTCTTCTTCCTCTTCTCCATTCTCTCTCCTCTGTCCTCTTCTTCCTCTTCTCCATTCTCTCTCCTCTGTCCTCTTCTTCCTCTTCTCCATTCCCTCTCCTCTGTCCTCTTCTTCCTCTTCTCCATTCTCTCTCCCCTGTCCTCTTCCTCTTGCTCTTCTCCATTCTCTCTCTCCTGTCCTCTTCCTCTTCCTCTTCTCCATTCTCTCTCTCTCCTGTCCTCTTCCTCTTGCTCTTCTCCATTCTCTCTCTCCTCTGTCCTCTTCTTCCTCTTCTCCATTCTCTCTCCCCTGTCCTCTTCCTCTTGCTCTTCTCCATTCTCTCTCTCCTCTGCCCTCTTCCTCTTGCTCTTCTCCATTCTCTCTCTCCTCTGTCCTCTTCTTCCTCTTCTCCATTCTCTCTCTCCTCTGTCCTCTTCTTCCTCTTCTCCATTCTCTCTCTCCTCTGTCCTCTTCTTCCTCTTCTCCATTCTCTCTCTCCTCTGTCCTCTTCTTCCTCTTCTCCATTCTCTCTCCCCTGTCCTCTTCCTCTTGCTCTTCTCCATTCTCTCTCCTCCGTCCTCTTCTTCCTCTTCTCCATTCTCTCTCCTCTGTCCTCTTCTTCCTCTTCTCCATTCTCCCTCCTCTGTCCTCTTCTTCCTCTTCTCCATTCTCTCTCCTCCGTCCTCTTCTTCCTCTTCTCCATTCTCTCTCCTCCGTCCTCTTCTTCTTCCTCTTCTCCATTCTCTCTCCTCCGTCTTCTTCTTCCCCTTCTCCATTCTCTCTCCTCCGTCCTCTTCTTCCTCTTCTCCATTCTCTCCTTCTTCCTCTTCTCCATTCTCTCTCCTCCGTCCTCTTCTTCCTCTTCTCCATTCTCTCTCCTCTGTTCTCTTCCTCTTGCTCTTCTCCATTCTCTCTCTCCTCTGTCCTCTTCTTCTTCCTCTTCTCCATTCTCTCTCCTCCGTCCCCTTCTTCCTCTTCTCCATTCTCTCTCCTCTGTCCTCTTCTTCCTCTTCTCCATTCTCCCTCCTCTGTCCTCTTCTTCCTCTTCTCCATTCTCTCTCCTCCGTCCTCTTCTTCCTCTTCTCCATTCTCTCTCCTCCGTCCTCTTCTTCTTCCTCTTCTCCATTCTCTCTCCTCCGTCTTCTTCTTCCTCTTCTCCATTCTCTCTCCTCCGTCCTCTTCTTCCTCTTCTCCATTCTCTCCTTCTTCCTCTTCTCCATTCTATCTCCTCCGTCCTCTTCTTCCTCTTCTCCATTCTCTCTCCTCTGTCCTCTTCCTCTTGCTCTTCTCCATTCTCTCTCCTCTGTCCTCTTCCTCTTGCTCTTCTCCATTCTCTCTCCTCTGTCCTCTTATTCCTCTCCTCCGTTCTCTCTCTCCTCTGTCCTCTTCTTCCTCTTCTCCATTCTCTCTCCTCCGTCCTCTTCTTCCTCTTCTCCATTCTCTCTCCTCCGTCCTCTTCTTCTTCCTCTTCTCCATTCTCTCTCCTCCGTCCTCTTCTTCCTCTTCTCCATTCTCTGTCCTCTTCTTCCTCTTCTCCATTCTCTCTCCTCTGTCCTCTTCTTCTTCCTCTTCTCCATTCTCTCTCCTCCGTCCTCTTCTTCCTATTCTCCATTCCCTCCCTTTCCTCCCCAACTTCCTCTCAAAGTGGAGACATGCTTCTTGATCTCTCTGGGGGAGAGATGGAGGGAGGTGGCGGAATAGATGGTGGGATTAATAGAGAAGCTGATTTATTGGGGTTAGTGTAGGAGAGGAGAAGAAGGGAAGGAAATCAAAATGAGATTTGTCACGTGCTTCATAAACAACAGGTGTAGACTAACAGTGAAATGCTTACTTACGGTCCCTTACCAACAATGCAGAGAGAAGAATAGAACAATTATAGAAATAAATGACAATAATACGAGGCTTCACCCATCCCTCCTCTCCTCCCTCTCCTCGCCCTCTCTTCCCCTCTGCTCTGACCCCCTGGCATTTGCTTGATGAGGTGTATTTCTTTCAGTATTCGCTGTTCATTTGCTTTCTTTCTCTCCCTCCGTTCTGTCTGTTTGTTGTCTCTCTCCCTAATGCTCTCTTTAGAGCCTGCAGACAGCCTGTGCCCTAGATTGCCACTCCGTGTCTCTCTGTGTGTGTGTGTGTGTGTGTGTGTGTGTGTCTCTGTATGTGCGTGTGTCTCTGTATGTGTGTGTTTGCCCTCCTCTGTCAGTCTACAGATTCAACTAGCCCCCTGTTAAAAACAGAGAGAGACTTGTGCATGGTGATGATAGTCTTGTCAAGATCCAAAGGCTCCTTCCACGATTAAAGGTTGACAAATAGAATCACTGAGTCCTGGGTTGGGGGGTGGAACAGGACCTCTTTGGGCTGAGAGTTGGACTGTGAAATAGGTCTCAGTGGGGAAGCAAGACTGAAATACACCTGTTCCTCCTGTACGACTGTACTAGAAACACACCTGTTCCTCCTGTACGACTGTACTAGAAACATACCTGTTCCTCCTGTACGACTGTACTAGAAACACACCTGTTCCTCCTGTACGACTGTACGAGAAACACACCTGTTCCTCCTGTACGATTGTACTAGAAACACACCTGTTCCTCCTGTACGACTGTACTAGAAACACACCTGTTCCTCCTGTACGACTGTACGAGAAACACACCTGTTCCTCCTGTACGATTGTACTAGAAACACACCTGTTTCTCCTGTACGACTGTACTAGAAACACACCTGTTCCTCCTGTACGATTGTACTAGAAACACACCTGTTCCTCCTGTACAACTGTACTAGAAACACACCTGTTCCTCCTGTACGACTGTACGAGAAACACACCCGTTCCTCCTGTACGACTGTACTAGAAACACACCTGTTGCTCCTGTACGACTGTACTAGAAACACACCTGTTCCTCCTGTACGACTGTACAATAAACACACCTGTTCCTCCTGTACGACTGTACGAGAAACACACCTGTTCCTCCTGTACGACTGTACTAGAAACACACCTGTTCCTCCTGTACGACTGTACTAGAAACACACCTGTTCCTCCTGTACGATTGTACTAGAAACACACCTGTTCCTCCTGTACGACTGTACTAGAAACACACCTGTTCCTCCTGTACGACTGTACTAGAAACACACCTGTTCCTCCTGTACGACTGTACTAGAAACACACCTGTTCCTCCTGTACGACTGTACTAGAAACACACCTGTTCCTCCTGTACGACTGTACGAGAAACACACCCGTTCCTCCTGTACGACTGTACTAGAAACACACCTGTTTCTCCTGTACGACTGTACTAGAAACACACCTGTTCCTCCTGTACGACTGTACAATAAACACACCTGTTCCTCCTGTACGACTGTACGAGAAACACACCTGTTCCTCCTGTACGACTGTACTAGAAACACACCTGTTCCTCCTGTACGACTGTACTAGAAACACACCTGTTTCTCCTGTACGACTGTACTAGAAACACACCTGTTCCTCCTGTACGACTGTAATAGAAACACACCTGTTCCTCCTGTACAACTGTACTAGAAACACACCTGTTCCTCCTGTACGATTGTACTAGAAACACACCTGTTCCTCCTGTACGATTGTACTAGAAACACACCTGTTCCTCCTGTACGACTGTACTAGAAACACACCTGTTCCTCCTGTACGACTGTACTAGAAACACACCTGTTCCTCCTGTACGACTGTACTAGAAACACACCTGTTCCTCCTGTACGACTGTACTAGAAACACACCTGTTCATCCTGTACGATTGTACTAGAAACACACCTGTTCCTCCTGTACAACTGTACTAGAAACACACCTGTTCCTCCTGTACGATTGTACTAGAAACACACCTCTTCCTCCTGTACGATTGTACTAGAAACACACCAGTTCCTCCTGTACAACTGTACTAGAAACACACCAGTTCCTCCTGTACGACTGTACTAGAAACACACCTGTTCCTCCTGTACAACTGTACTAGAAACACACCTGTTCCTCCTGTACGACTGTACTAGAAACACACCTGTTCCTCCTGAACGACTGTACGAGAAACACACCTGTTCCTCCTGTACGACTGTACTAGAAACACACCTGTTCCTCCTGTACGACTGTACTAGAAACACACCTGTTACGACTGTACGACTGTACTAGAAACACACCTGTCCCTCCTGTACGACTGTACTAGAAACACACCTGTTCCTCCTGTACGACTGTACTAGAAACACACCTGTTCCTCCTGTACGACTGTACGAGAAACACACCTGTTCCTCCTGTACGACTGTACTAGAAACACACCTGTTCCTCCTGTACGACTGTACTAGAAACACACCTGTTCCTCCTGTACGACTGTACTAGAAACACACCTGTTCCTCCTGTACGACTGTACGAGAAACACACCTGTTCCTCCTGTACGACTGTACTAGAAACACACCTGTTCCTCCTGTACGACTGTACGAGAAACACACCTGTTCCTCCTGTACGACTGTACTAGAAACACACCTGTTTCTCCTGTACGACTGTACTAGAAACACACCTGTTCCTCCTGTACGATTGTACTAGAAACACACCTGTTCCTCCTGTACAACTGTACTAGAAACACACCTGTTCCTCCTGTACGACTGTACTAGAAACACACCTGTTCCTCCTGTACGACTGTACTAGAAACACACCTGTTTCTCCTGTACGACTGTACTAGAAATACACCTGTTCCTCCTGTACGACTGTAATAGAAACACACCTGTTCCTCCTGTACAACTGTACTAGAAACACACCTGTTCCTCCTGTACGACTGTAAGAGAAACACACCTGTTCCTCCTGTACAACTGTACTAGAAACACACCTGTTCCTCCTGTACGACTGTACGAGAAACACACCTGTTCCTCCTGTACGATTGTACTAGAAACACACCTGTTCCTCCTGTACGACTGTACTAGAAACACACCTGTTCCTCCTGTACGACTGTACGAGAAACACACCTGTTCCTCCTGTACGATTGTACTAGAAACACACCTGTTTCTCCTGTACGACTGTACTAGAAACACACCTGTTCCTCCTGTACGATTGTACTAGAAACACACCTGTTCCTCCTGTACAACTGTACTAGAAACACACCTGTTCCTCCTGTACGACTGTACGAGAAACACACCCGTTCCTCCTGTACGACTGTACTAGAAACACACCTGTTCCTCCTGTACGACTGTACTAGAAACACACCTGTTTCTCCTGTACGACTGTACTAGAAACACACCTGTTCCTCCTGTACGATTGTACTAGAAACACACCTGTTCCTCCTGTACAACTGTACTAGAAACACACCTGTTCCTCCTGTACGACTGTACTAGAAACACACCTGTTCCTCCTGTACGACTGTACGAGAAACACACCCGTTCCTCCTGTACGACTGTACTAGAAACACACCTGTTCCTCCTGTACGACTGTACTAGAAACACACCTGTTTCTCCTGTACGACTGTACTAGAAACACACCTGTTCCTCCTGTACGATTGTACTAGAAACACACCTGTTCCTCCTGTACAACTGTACTAGAAACACACCTGTTCCTCCTGTACGATTGTACTAGAAACACACCTGTTCCTCCTGTACGATTGTACTAGAAACACACCTGTTCCTCCTGTACAACTGTACTAGAAACACACTTGTTCCTCCTGTACGACTGTACTAGAAACACACCTGTTCCTCCTGTACAACTGTACTAGAAACACACCTGTTCCTCCTGTACGACTGTACTAGAAACACACCTGTTCCTCCTGTACGACTGTACGAGAAACACACCTGTTCCTCCTGTACGACTGTACTAGAAACACACCTGTTCCTCCTGTACGACTGTACTAGAAACACACCTGTTACGACTGTACGACTGTACTAGAAACACACCTGTTCCTCCTGTACGACTGTACTAGAAACACACCTGTTCCTCCTGTACGACTGTACTAGAAACACACCTGTTCCTCCTGTACGACTGTACGAGAAACACACCTGTTCCTCCTGTACGACTGTACTAGAAACACACCTGTTCCCCCTGTACGACTGTACTAGAAACACACCTGTTCCTCCTGTACGACTGTACTAGAAACACACCTGTTCCTCCTGTACGACTGTACGAGAAACACACCTGTTCCTCCTGTACGACTGTACTAGAAACACACCTGTTCCTCCTGTACGACTGTACTAGAAACACACCTGTTACGACTGTACGACTGTAATAGTTGTGGCTCTATGTAGAACAGTCACTATAGAGGTATAATAGTCTTTATATGGCTCTATGTAGAACATCACTATAGAGGTATAATAGTCTTTATATGGCTCTATGTAGAACAGTCACTATAGAGGTATAATAGTCTTTATATGGCTCTATGTAGAACAGTCACTATAGAGGTATAATAGTCTTTATATGGCTCTATGTAGAACAGTCACTATAGAGGTATAATAGTCTTTATATGGCTCTATGTAGAACAGTCACTATAGAGGTATAATAGTCTTTATATGGCTCTATGTAGAACAGTCACTATAGAGGTATAATAGTCTTTATATGGCTCTATGTAGAACAGTCACTATAGAGGTATAATAGTATTTTTATGGGTCTATGTAGAACAGTCACTATAGAGGTATAATAGTCTTTATATGGCTCTATGTAGAACAGTCACTATAGAGGTATAATAGTCTTTATATGGCTCTATGTAGAACATCCCTATAGAGGTATAATAGTCTTTATATGGGTCTATGTAGAACATCACTATAGAGGTATAATAGTCTTTATATGGCTCTATGTAGAACATCACTATAGAGGTATAATAGTCTTTATATGGCTCTATGTAGAACATCACTATAGAGGTATAATAGTCTTTATATGGCTCTATGTAGAACAGTCACTATAGAGGTATAATAGTCTTTATATGGCTCTATGTAGAACAGTCACTATAGAGGTATAATAGTCTTTATATGGCTCTATGTAGAACATCACTATAGAGGTATAATAGTCTTTATATGGCTCTATGTAGAACAGTCACTATAGAGGTATAATAGTCTTTATATGGCTCTATGTAGAACAGTCACTATAGAGGTATAACAGTTTATATGGCTCTATGTAGAACAGTCACTATGGAGGTATAATAGTCTTTATATGGCTCTATGTAGAACAGTCACGATAGAGGTATAATAGTCTTTATATGGCTCTATGTAGAACATCACTATAGAGGTATAATAGTCTTTATATGGCTCTATGTAGAACATCACTATAGAGGTATAATAGTCTTTATATGGCTCTATGTAGAACATCACTATAGAGGTATAATAGTATTTATATGGCTCTATGTAGAACAGTCACGATAGAGGTATAATAGTCTTTATATGGCTCTATGTAGAACATCACTATAGAGGTATAATAGTCTTTATATGGCTCTATGTAGAACAGTCACTATAGAGGTATAATAGTCTTTATATGGCTCTATGTAGAACATCACTATAGAGGTATAATAGTCTTTATATGGCTCTATGTAGAACAGTCACTATAGAGGTATAATAGTCTTTATATGGCTCTATGTAGAACAGTCACTATAGAGGTATAATAGTATTTTTATGGCTCTATGTAGAACAGTCACTATAGAGGTATAATAGTCTTTATATGGCTCTATGTAGAACATCACTATAGAGGTATAATAGTCTTTATATGGCTCTATGTAGAACAGTCACTATAGAGGTATAATAGTATTTTTATGGCTCTATGTAGAACAGTCACTATAGAGGTATAATAGTCTTTATATGACTCTATGTAGAACATCACTATAGAGGTATAATAGTCTTTATATGGCTCTATGTAGAACAGTCACTATAGAGGTATAATAGTATTTTTATGGCTCTATGTAGAACAGTCACTATAGAGGTATAATAGTCTTTATATGGCTCTATGTAGAACATCACTATAGAGGTATAATAGTCTTTATATGGCTCTATGTAGAACAGTCACTCTAGAGGTATAATAGTCTTTCATTGCATTACCCTGACCTCTGACCTTGTATCTCCCTCCACAGTGAGAGTCCGCACAGTCAGCAGAGGGCCATAGAGGAAGTGGACAACGAGGAAAAAAGACCAGCAAAGATTGTGAGTACCAGACTACACTTTTGAAGTAATTACCATTTGTGGATATAACGCCTCTTTACAGCTCCGGGCAGAAAACATTTAGATTCCAGATTATATCTATTACAGGTGTGATGTTGATATATCATGTTAGTTAGGTGGTGTTCCAGATTATATATATTACAGGTGTGATGTTGATATGTCATGTTAGTTAGGTGGTGTTCCAGATTATATATATTACAGGTGTGATGTTGATATGTCATGTTAGTTAGGTGGTGTTCCAGATTATATCTGTTACAGGTGTGATGTTGATATATCATGTTAGTTAGGTGGTGTTCCAGATTATATATATTACAGGTGTGATGTTGATAAATCATGTTAGTTAGGTGGTGTTCCAGATTATATCTATTACAGGTGTGATGTTGATAAATCATGTTAGTTAGGTGGTGTTCCAGATTATATCTGTTACAGGTGTGATGTTGATATATCATGTTAGTTAGGTGGTGTTCCAGATTATATATATTACAGGTGTGATGTTGATATGTCATGTTAGTTAGGTGGTGTTCCAGATTATATCTGTTACAGGTGTGATGTTGATATATCATGTTAGTTAGGTGGTGTTCCAGATTATATATATTACAGGTGTGATGTTGATAAATCATGTTAGTTACGTGGTGTTCCAGATTATATCTGTTACAGGTGTGATGTTGATATGTCATGTTAGTTAGGTGGTAAGTAGCCTAGCGGTTAGAGCAGGTGTGATGTTGATATATCATGTTAGTTAGGTGGTGTTCCAGATTATATCTGTTACAGGTGTGATGTTGATATGTCATGTTAGTTAGGTGGTGTTCCAGATTATATCTGTTACAGGTGTGATGTTGATATGTCATGTTAGTTAGGTGGTGTTCCAGATTATATCTGTTACAGGTGTGATGTTGATATGTCATGTTAGTTAGGTGGTGTTCCAGATTATATCTGTTACAGATGTGATGTTGATATATCATGTTAGTTAGGTGGTGTTCCAGATTATATCTATTACAGGTGTGATGTTGATATATCATGTTAGTTAGGTGGTGTTCCAGATTATATCTATTACAGGTGTGATGTTGATATATCATGTTAGTTAGGTGGTGTTCCAGATTATATCTATTACAGGTGTGATGTTGATATATCATGTTAGTTAGGTGGTGTTCCAGATTATATCTGTTACAGGTGTGATGTTGATATATCATGTTAGTTAGGTGGTGTTCCAGATTATATCTATTACAGGTGTGATGTTGATATATCATGTTAGTTAGGTGGTGTTCCAGATTATATCTGTTACAGGTGTGATGTTGATATATCATGTTAGTTAGGTGGTGTTCCAGATTATATCTGTTACAGGTGTGATGTTGATATATCATGTTAGTTAGGTGGTGTTCCAGATTATATCTGTTACAGGTGTGATGTTGATATATCATGTTAGTTAGGTGGTGTTCCAGATTATATCTGTTACAGGTGTGATGTTGATATATCATGTTAGTTAGGTGGTGTTCCAGATTATATCTATTACAGGTGTGATGTTGATATATCATGTTAGTTAGGTGGTGTTCCAGATTATATCTGTTACAGGTGTGATGTTGATATATCATGTTAGTTAGGTGGTGTTCCAGATTATATCTGTTACAGGTGTGATGTTGATATATCATGTTAGTTAGGTGGTGTTCCAGATTATATCTGTTACAGGTGTGATGTTGATATATCATGTTAGTTAGGTGGTGTTCCAGATTATATCTATTACAGGTGTGATGTTGATATATCATGTTAGTTAGGTGGTGTTCCAGATTATATCTGTTACAGGTGTGATGTTGATATATCATGTTAGTTAGGTGGTGTTCCAGATTATATCTATTACAGGTGTGATGTTGATATATCATGTTAGTTAGGTGGTGTTCCAGATTATATCTATTACAGGTGTGATGTTGATATATCATGTTAGTTAGGTGGTGTTCCAGATTATATCTATTACAGGTGTGATGTTGATATATCATGATAGTTAGGTGGTGTTCCAGATTATATCTATTACAGGTGTGATGTTGATATATCATGATAGTTAGGTGGTGTTCCAGATTATATCTGTTACAGGTGTGATGTTGATATATCATGTTAGTTAGGTGGTGTTCCAGATTATATCTGTTACAGGTGTGATCTTGATATATCATGTTAGTTAGGTGGTAAGTAGCCTAGCAGTTAGAGCAGGTGTGATGTTGATATATCATGATAGTTAGGTGGTAAGTAGCCTAGCGGTTAGAGCAGGTGTGATGTTGATATATCATGATAGTTAGGTGGTAAGTAGCCAGGTGTGCGGTTAGAGCAGGTGTGATGTTGATATATCATGTTAGTTAGGTGGTAAGTAGCCTCTAGATCTATTAGAGCAGGTGTGATGTTGATATATCATGATAGTTAGGTGGTAAGTAGCCTAGCGGTTAGAGCAGGTGTGATGTTGATATATCATGTTAGTTAGGTGGTAAGTAGCCTGCGGTTAGAGAGGTGTTCCAGAGCAGGTGTGATGTTGATATATCATGATAGTTAGGTGGTAAGTAGCCTAGCGGTTAGAGCAGGTGTGATGTTGATATATCATGTTAGTTAGGTGGTAAGTAGCCTAGAGGTTAGAGCAGGTGTGATGTTGATATATCATGATAGTTTGGTGGTAAGTAGCCTAGCGGTTAGAGCAGGTGTGATGTTGATATATCATGATAGTTAGGTGGTAAGTAGCCTAGCGGTTAGAGCAGGTGTGATGTTGATATATCATGATAGTTAGGTGGTAAGTAGCCTAGCGGTTAGAGCAGGTGTGATGTTGATATATCATGATAGTTAGGTGGTAAGTAGCCTAGCGGTTAGAGCAGGTGTGATGTTGATATATCATGTTAGTTAGGTGGTAAGTAGCCTAGCGGTTAGAGCAGGTGTGATGTTGATATATCATGATAGTTTGGTGGTAAGTAGCCTAGCGGTTAGAGCAGGTGTGATGTTGATATATCATGATAGTTAGGTGGTAAGTAGCCTAGCGGTTAGAGCAGGTGTGATGTTGATATATCATGATAGTTAGGTGGTAAGGAGCCTAGCGGTTAGGGCAGGTGTGATGTTGATATATCATGTTAGTTAGGTGGTAAGGAGCCTAGCGGTTAGGGCAGGTGTGATGTTGATATATCAGGATAGTTAGGTGGTGTTCCAGATTATATCTGTTACAGGTGTGATCTTGATATATCATGTTAGTTAGGTGGTAAGTTCCAGATTATATATGTTACAGGTGTGATGTTGATATATCATGATAGTTAGGTGGTGTTCCAGATTATATCTATTAGAGGTGTGATGTTGATATATCATGTTAGTTAGGTGGTGTTCCAGATTATATCTGTTACAGGTGTGATGTTGATATATCATGTTAGTTAGGTGGTGTTCCAGATTATATCTATTACAGGTGTGCTGTTGATATATCATGATAGTTAGGTGGTGTTCCAGATTATATCTGTTACAGGTGTGATGTTGATATATCATGTTAGTTAGGTGGTGTTCCAGATTATATCTGTTACAGGTGTGATCTTGATATATCATGTTAGTTAGGTGGTAAGTAGCCTAGCAGTTAGAGCAGGTGTGATGTTGATATATCATGATAGTTAGGTGGTAAGTAGCCTAGCGGTTAGAGCAGGTGTGATGTTGATATATCATGATAGTTTGGTGGTAAGTAGCCTAGCGGTAGGGCAGGTGTGATGTTGATATATCATGATAGTTAGGTGGTAAGTAACCTAGCGGTTAGAGCAGGTGTGATGTTGATATATCATGTTAGTTAGGTGGTAAGTAGCCTAGCGGTTAGAGCAGGTGTGATGTTGATATATCATGATAGTTTGGTGGTAAGTAGCCTAGCGGTTAGAGCAGGTGTGATGTTGATATATCATGTTAGTTAGGTGGTAAGTAGCCTAGAGGTTAGAGCAGGTGTGATGTTGATATATCATGATAGTTAGGTGGTAAGTAGCCTAGCGGTTAGAGCAGGTGTGATGTTGATATATCATGTTAGTTAGGTGGTAAGTAGCCTAGCGGTTAGAGCAGGTGTGATGTTGATATATCATGATAGTTAGGTGGTAAGTAGCCTAGCGGTTAGAGCAGGTGTGATGTTGATATATCATGTTAGTTAGGTGGTAAGTAGCCTAGAGGTTAGAGCAGGTGTGATGTTGATATATCATGATAGTTTGGTGGTAAGTAGCCTAGCGGTTAGAGCAGGTGTGATGTTGATATATCATGATAGTTAGGTGGTAAGTAGCCTAGCGGTTAGAGCAGGTGTGATGTTGATATATCATGATAGTTAGGTGGTAAGTAGCCTAGCGGTTAGAGCAGGTGTGATGTTGATATATCATGTTAGTTAGGTGGTAAGTAGCCTAGAGGTTAGGGCAGGTGTGATGTTGATATATCATGTTAGTTAGGTGGTAAGTAGCCTAGCGGTTAGAGCAGGTGTGATGTTGATATATCATGATAGTTTGGTGGTAAGTAGCCTAGCGGTTAGAGCAGGTGTGATGTTGATATATCATGATAGTTAGGTGGTAAGTAGCCTAGCGGTTAGAGCAGGTGTGATGTTGATATATCATGATAGTTTGGTGGTAAGTAGCCTAGCGGTTAGAGCAGGTGTGATGTTGATATATCATGTTAGTTAGGTGGTAAGGAGCCTAGCGGTTAGGGCAGGTGTGATGTTGATATATCAGGATAGTTAGGTGGTGTTCCAGATTATATCTGTTACAGGTGTGATCTTGATATATCATGTTAGTTAGGTGGTAAGTAGCCTAGAGGTTAGGGCAGGTGTGATGTTGATATATCATGTTAGTTAGGTGGTAAGGAGCCTAGCGGTTAGGGCAGGTGTGATGTTGATATATCATGATAGTTTGGTGGTAAGTAGCCTAGCGGTTGGAGCAGGTGTGATGTTGATATATCATGATAGTTAGGTGGTAAGTAGCCTAGCGGTTAGAGCAGGTGTGATGTTGATATATCATGATAGTTTGGTGGTAAGTAGCCTAGCGGTTAGAGCAGGTGTGATGTTGATATATCATGATAGTTAGGTGGTAAGTAGCCTAGCGGTTAGAGCAGGTGTGATGTTGATATATCATGATAGTTTGGTGGTAAGTAGCCTAGCGGTTAGAGCAGGTGTGATGTTGATATATCATGATAGTTAGGTGGTAAGTAGCCTAGCGGTTAGAGCAGGTGTGATGTTGATATATCATGATAGTTAGGTGGTAAGTAGCCTAGCGGTTAGAGCAGGTGTGATGTTGATATATCATGATAGTTAGGTGGTAAGTAGCCTAGCGGTTAGAGCAGGTGTGATGTTGATATATCATGATAGTTTGGTGGTAAGTAGCCTAGCGGTTAGAGCAGGTGTGATGTTGATATATCATGATAGTTAGGTGGTAAGTAGCCTAGCGGTTAGAGCAGGTGTGATGTTGATATATCATGATAGTTTGGTGGTAAGTAGCCTAGCGGTTAGAGCAGGTGTGATGTTGATATATCATGATAGTTTGGTGGTAAGTAGCCTAGAGGTTAGAGCAGGTGTGATGTTGATATATCATGATAGTTAGGTGGTAAGTAGCCTAGCGGTAGGGCAGGTGTGATGTTGATATATCATGATAGTTAGGTGGTAAGTAGCCTAGCGGTTAGAGCAGGTGTGATGTTGATATATCATGATAGTTTGGTGGTAAGTAGCCTAGCGGTTAGAGCAGGTGTGATGTTCATATTTGTCACATACACATGGTTAGTGTTAAATCATGAGTGGTAGCGAGTAGCCTGCTTCTAGTTAGATGCAGTGTGATGTTGATATATCATGATAGTTAGGTGGTAATCTATATTCATGTCTTATAGTTAGGGTGGTAAGTAGCCTGAGGTTAGAGCAGGTATCAGTGATGTTGATATATCATGATAGTTAGTTGGTAAGTAGCCTAGCGTTAGAGCAGGTGTGATGTTGATATATCATGTTAGTGGCTAGTGATATGTTGATATATCATGATAGTTAGAGCAGGTGATGATATCATGATAGTTAGGTGTATATAGCATATTAGAGCATGTGAGTTAGGTGGTAAGTAGCATGATATTTGGTAGCATTGAGCAGGTGTGATATATCATGATATATGTGATTTGATAATGGCATGATAGTTGGGTCAGTAATGTGTGTTGAGCAGCCACTCACACTATATCATGTTAGTGGTGGCTGTTTGTGATGTTGTCTGATGGCCTTGAGATAGAAGCTGTTTTTCAGTCTCTGGTGGCTTTGATGCACCTGTACAGCGGTGATGTCGCCTATGATAGCGGGGTGAACAGGCAGGTGTGATGTTTGATATATCATGATAGTTAGGTGGTAAGTAGTCCTGGAGGTTAGGTAGCAGGTGTGATGTTGATATATCATGTTAGTTGAGGTGGTTTGGTGGTAGTTGATATCATGTAGTTAGGTGGTAGCGGCGGTGATAGAGCAGGGTGATGTTGATATATCATGATAGTTAGGTGGTAAGTAGCCTAGCTTATCATGAGCAGGTTGGTGACAGCATGATATATATCATTTGGTGGTGTCCTGAGGTTGATAGGCGCTGATGTGATGTTGATATATCATGATAGTTAGGTCAGTGTAAGTAGCCCAGATTAGAGCAGGTGTGATGTTGATATATCATGAACTTAAAACTAGCTAGTTTCCACTGTTCCATCAATGTAATAGGGGGTGTAGCCTCTGAGCAGGTGTTGTTGATATATCATGATAGTTGATTATATCTGTTACAGGTGTGATCTTGATATATCATGTTAGTTAGGTGGTAAGTAGCCTAGAGGTTAGAGCAGGTGTGATGTTGATATATCATGATAGTTAGGTGGTAAGTAGCCTAGCGGTTAGAGCAGGTGTGATGTTGATATATCATGATAGTTTGGTGGTAAGTAGCCTAGCGGTTAGAGCAGGTGTGATGTTGATATATCATGATAGTTTGGTGGTAAGTAGTCTAGCGGTAGGGCAGGTGTGATGTTGATATATCATGATAGTTTGGTGGTAAGTAGCCTAGAGGTTAGAGCAGGTGTGATGTTGATATATCATGATAGTTTGGTGGTAAGTAGCCTAGAGGTTAGAGCAGGTGTGATGTTCATATATCATGATAGTTTGGTGGTAAGTAGCCTAGAGGTTAGAGCAGGTGTGATGTTGATATATCATGATAGTTTGGTGGTAAGTAGCCTAGCAGTTAGAGCAGGTGTGATGTTGATATATCATGATAGTTTGGGTGGTAAGTAGCCTAGAGGTTAGAGCAGGTGTGATGTTGATATATCATGATAGTTAGGTGGTAAGTAGCCTAGAGGTTAGAGCAGGTGTGATGTTGATATATCATGATAGTTAGGTGGTAAGTAGCCTAGAGGTTAGAGCAGGTGTGATGTTGATATATCATGATAGTTAGGTGGTAAGTAGCCTAGCGGTTAGAGCAGGTGTGATGTTGATATATCATGATAGTTAGGTGGTAAGTAGCCTAGCGGTTAGAGCAGGTGTGATGTTGATATATCATGATAGTTTGGTGGTAAGTAGCCTAGCAGGTTAGAGCAGGTGTGATGTTGATATATCATGATAGTTAGGTGGTAAGTAGCCTAGAGGTTAGAGCAGGTGTGATGTTGATATATCATGATAGTTAGGTGGTAAGTAGCCTAGATTATATCTGTTAGAGTAGGTGTGATGTTGATATATCATGATAGTTAGGTGGTAAGTAGCCTAGAGGTTAGAGCAGGTGTGATGTTGATATATCATGATAGTTTGGTGGTAAGTAGCCTAGCGGTTAGAGCAGGTGTGATGTTGATATATCATGATAGTTTGGTGGTAAGTAGCCTAGAGGTTAGAGCAGGTGTGATGTTGATATATCATGATAGTTTGGTGGTAAGTAGCCTAGAGGTTAGAGCAGGTGTGATGTTGATATATCATGATAGTTAGGTGGTAAGTAGCCTAGCGGTTAGAGCAGGTGTGATGTTGATATATCATGTTAGTTAGGTGGTAAGGAGCCTAGCGGTTAGGGCAGGTGTGATGTTGATATATCAGGATAGTTAGGTGGTGTTCCAGATTATATCTGTTACAGGTGTGATCTTGATATATCATGTTAGTTAGGTGGTAAGTAGCCTAGAGGTTAGAGCAGGTGTGATGTTGATATATCATGATAGTTAGGTGGTAAGTAGCCTAGCGGTTAGAGCAGGTGTGATGTTGATATATCATGTTAGTTAGGTGGTAAGTAGCCTAGAGGTTAGAGCAGGTGTGATGTTGATATATCATGATAGTTAGGTGGTAAGTAGCCTAGCGGTTAGAGCAGGTGTGATGTTGATATATCATGTTAGTTAGGTGGTAAGGAGCCTAGCGGTTAGGGCAGGTGTGATGTTGATATATCATGATAGTTAGGTGGTAAGTAGCCTAGCTATTAGAGCAGGTGTGATGTTGATATATTATGATAGTTTGGTGGTAAGTAGCCTAGCGGTTAGAGCAGGTGTGATGTTGATATATCATGATAGTTAGGTGGTAAGTAGCCTAGCGGTTAGAGCAGGTGTGATGTTGATATATCATGATAGTTAGGTGGTAAGTAGCCTAGCGGTTAGAGCAGGTGTGATGTTGATATATCATGATAGTTAGGTGGTAAGTAGCCTAGAGGTTAGAGCAGGTGTGATGTTGATATATCATGATAGTTTGGTGGTAAGTAGCCTAGCGGTTAGAGCAGGTGTGATGTTGATATATCATGATAGTTAGGTGGTAAGTAGCCTAGCGGTTAGAGCAGGTGTGATGTTGATATATCATGATAGTTTGGTGGTAAGTAGCCTCGAGGTTAGAGCAGGTGTGATGTTGATATATCATGTTAGTTAGGTGGTAAGGAGCCTAGCGGTTAGGGCAGGTGTGATGTTGATATATCATGATAGTTAGGTGGTGTTCCAGATTATATCTGTTACAGGTGTGATCTTGATATATCATGTTAGTTAGGTGGTAAGTAGCCTAGCGGTTAGAGCAGGTGTGATGTTGATATATCATGATAGTTTGGTGGTAAGTAGCCTAGAGGTTAGAGCAGGTGTGATGTTCATATATCATGATAGTTTGGTGGTAAGTAGCCTAGAGGTTAGAGCAGGTGTGATGTTGATATATCATGATAGTTAGGTGGTAAGTAGCCTAGCGGTAGGGCAGGTGTGATGTTGATATATCATGATAGTTAGGTGGTAAGTAGCCTAGCGGTTAGAGCAGGTGTGATGTTGATATATCATGATAGTTAGGTGGTAAGTAGCCTAGCGGTTAGAGCAGGTGTGATGTTGATATATCATGATAGTTAGGTGGTAAGTAGCCTAGCGGTTAGAGCAGGTGTGATGTTGATATATCATGATAGTTAGGTGGTAAGTAGCCTAGCGGTTAGAGCAGGTGTGATGTTGATATATCATGTTAGTTAGGTGGTAAGTAGCCTAGAGGTTAGAGCAGGTGTGATGTTGATATATCATGATAGTTTGGTGGTAAGTAGCCTAGCGGTTAGAGCAGGTGTGATGTTGATATATCATGATAGTTAGGTGGTAAGTAGCCTAGCGGTTAGAGCAGGTGTGATGTTGATATATCATGTTAGTTAGGTGGTAAGGAGCCTAGCGGTTAGGGAAGGTGTGATGTTGATATATCATGATAGTTAGGTGGTAAGTAGCCTAGCTGTTAGAGCAGGTGTGATGTTGATATATTATGATAGTTTGGTGGTAAGTAGCCTAGCGGTTAGAGCAGGTGTGATGTTGATATATCATGATAGTTAGGTGGTAAGTAGCCTAGCGGTTAGAGCAGGTGTGATGTTGATATATCATGATAGTTTGGTGGTAAGGAGCCTAGCGGTTAGGGCAGGTGTGATGTTGATATATCATGATAGTTTGGTGTTAAGTAGCCTAGCAGTTAGAGCAGGTGTGATGTTGATATATTATGATAGTTTGGTGGTAAGTAGCCTAGCGGTTAGAGCAGGTGTGATGTTGATATATCATGATAGTTTGGTGGTAAGTAGCCTAGCGGTTAGAGCAGGTGTGATGTTGATATATCATGATAGTTTGGTGGTAAGTAGCCTAGAGGTTAGAGCAGGTGTGATGTTGATATATCATGATAGTTTGGTGGTAAGTAGCCTAGCAGTTAGAGCAGGTGTGATGTTGATATATCATGATAGTTTGGTGGTAAGTAGCCTAGAGGTTAGAGCAGGTGTGATGTTGATATATCATGATAGTTTGGTGGTAAGTAGCCTAGAGGTTAGAGCAGGTGTGATGTTGATATATCATGATAGTTTGGTGGTAAGTAGCCTAGAGGTTAGAGCAGGTGTGATGTTGATATATCATGATAGTTTGGTGGTAAGTAGCCTAGCAGTTAGAGCAGGTGTGATGTTGATATATCATGATAGTTTGGTGGTAAGTAGCCTAGAGGTTAGAGCAGGTGTGATGTTGATATATCATGATAGTTTGGTGGTAAGTAGCCTAGCAGTTAGAGCAGGTGTGATGTTGATATATCATGATAGTTTGGTGGTAAGTAGCCTAGAGGTTAGAGCAGGTGTGATGTTGATATATCATGATAGTTAGGTGGTAAGTAGCCTAGAGGTTAGAGCAGGTGTGATGTTGATATATCATGATAGTTAGGTGGTAAGTAGCCTAGAGGTTAGAGCAGGTGTGATGTTGATATATCATGATAGTTTGGTGGTAAGTAGCCTAGAGGTTAGAGCAGGTGTGATGTTGATATTATCATGATAGTTTGGTGGTAAGTAGCCTAGCAGTTAGGGCAGGTGTGATGTTGATATATCATGATAGTTTGGTGGTAAGTAGCCTAGAGGTTAGAGCAGGTGTGATGTTGATATATCATGTTAGTAGGTATTTTTATTTGTTCTGAATGTGGTTCCTGAGACATTGTGACATGTGATGCTTTTTATTTTGCTCTTTATAGTGCTCTCTATAGTGCTCTCTATAGTGCTCTCTATAGTGCTCTCTATAGTGCTCTCTATAGTGTTCTCTATAGTGCTCTCTATAGTGCTCTCTATAGTGCTCTCTATAGTGTTCTCTATAGTGTTCTCTATAGTGTTCTCTATAGTGTTCTCTATAGTGCTCTCTATAGTGCTCTCTATAGTGTTCTCTATAGTGTTCTCTATAGTGTTCTCTATAGTGCTCTTTATAGTGCTCTCTATAGTGTTCTCTATAGTGCTCTCTATAGTGCTCTCTATAGTGTTCTCTATAGTGCTCTCTATAGTGTTCTCTGTAGTGCTCTCTATAGTGTTCTCTATAGTGTTCTCTATAGTGCTTTCTATAGTGCTCTCTATAGTGTTCTCTATAGTGTTCTCTATAGTGCTCTTTATAGTGCTCTCTATAGTGCTCTTTATAGTGCTCTCTATAGTGCTCTTTATAGTGCTCTCTATAGTGTTCTCTATAGTGCTCTCTATAGTGCTCTCTATAGTGCTCTCTATAGTGCTCTCTCTAGTGCTCTTTATAGTGCTCTCTATAGTGTTCTCTATAGTGCTCTCTATAGTGTTCTCTATAGTGCTCTCTATAGTGTTCTCTATAGTGCTCTCTATAGTGCTCTTTATAGTGCTCTTTATAGTGCTCTTTATGGTGCTCTTTACAGTGCTCTTTATGGTGCTCTTTACGGTGCTCTTTACGGTGCTCTTTATGGTGTTCTTTATAGTGCTCTTTATAGTGCTCTCTATAGTGCTCTTTATAGTGCTCTTTATGGTGCTCTCAATATTGCTCTTTATAGTGCTCTTTATGGTGCTCTTTACGATGCTCTTTATAGTGCTCTTTATGGTGTTCTTTACGGTGCTCTTTATAGTTCTCTTTATGGTGCTCTTTATGGTGCTCTTTATAGTGCTCTTTACGGTGCTCTTTATGGTGCTCTTTATGGTGCTCTTTACGGTGCTCTTTATGGTGCTCTTTATAGTGCTCTTTATAGTGCTCTCTATAGTGCTCTCTATAGTGCTCTTTATAGTGCTCTTTATAGTGCTCTCTATAGTGCTCTTTATAGTGCTCTTTATAGTGCTCTTTAGTGCTCTTTATAGTGCTCTTTATAGTGTTCTTTATAGTGCTCTTTATGGTGCTCTTTATAGTGCTCTTTATAGTGCTCTTTATAGTGCTCTTTATGGTGCTCTTTATAGTGCTCTTTATAGTGCTCTTTATAGTGCTCTTTATGGTGCTCTTTACGGTGCTCTTCATGGTGCTCTTTATAGTGCTCTTTATTGTGCTCTTTACGGTGCTCTTTATAGTGCTCTTTATAGTGCTCTCTATAGTGCTCTCTATAGTGCTCTTTATGGTGCTCTTTATGGTGCTCTTTACGGTGCTCTTCATGGTGCTCTTTATAGTGCTCTTTATGGTGCTCTTTACGGTGCTCTTTATAGTGCGAATGCAATAAAGACTTCCTGGAACATGTCTCTTACTAAGAGACTGCCGGAGAGTATTCAGGATACTAGGGATGAAGACCAGAACGACCCCAATAGAGACTGAAGGGGACAGCAAGGCCAAGGGCACAGACAGACCTGTGGTACAATTCATTACCATCCAATGAGTACAGGCAGTGTAAAGGAGAGAGAAAGATGAGTCTCCAGGCAGAGGAAAATAAGGTCTAGTATTCACAAAGCGTCTCAGACTAGGAGTGCCGAGGTATGATCTACTGGGAGTCGCTTTATGATAACAGGCCCTGATTACTAAGAGAAAACAGAGTGAACGAGAGACGATAGTAGAATGAAAAGGACTGAAGAAGAGAGATGGAAATATGAACAGAACGTTGCAAGGTAGAAAAAGAAGGTGAAGATAGAAAATGAGTGACATTATAAAATGTCAACACCTGCTTTATGAAAGAGAGAGAGAGAGAGAGGGAGGGAGAGATTGTCAAAGAGAGAGAGAGAGAGAGGGAGGGAGGGAGAGAGACTGAGAGAGAGGGAGCGAGGTAGATAGGAGGGAGACTGACAGAGAGAAAAATGGAGAGAGAGATATATAGAGACGGAGAGAGACTGTGAAAGTGAGAGAAAAATAGAGAGGGAGAGAGGAAGAGGGAAAGAGAGAGGGAGGGAGAAATAGATAGATAGATAGATAGATAGATAGATAGATAGATAGATAGATAGATAGATAGATAGATAGATAGATAGATAGATAGATAGATAGATAGATAGAGACTGAAAGAGAGATTGAGGGAGAAAGAGAGAGAGGGAGGGAGAGAGAGATGTGAAAGAGAGATTGAGGGAGAGAGACTGAAAGAGAGAGAGGGAGGGAGAGAGAGATGTGAAAGAGAGATAGAGGGAGAGAGACTGAAAGAGAGGCGGGAAGAAAGAGTCAAGAGAGTTGCAGAGGTGTGTGTGTGTGTGTGTGTGTGTGTGTGTGTGTGTGTGTGTGTGTGTGTGTGTGTGTGTGTGTGTGTGTGTGTGTGTGTGTGTGTGTGTGTGTGTGTGTGTGTGTGTGTGTGTGTGTGTGTGTGTGTGTGTGTGTGTGTGTGTGTGTGTGTGTGTGTGTGTGTGTCTTTGTGTGTCTTTGTGAGTGACTGACTGACTGAGAGGGGAGATTAAAATGTCAAGAACCCCAAAGTAAGGAAGAAAGGGGTTATCAAAAGCTCCAACATCTCTGTCCACTGACCGCCTGCACTTCTCTGCTGGAGCGACAGGAGTGGGGACTAGAAATCCTCCGTCCAAATGTGGAGAGGGGGAGGAGGTGGTGGGAGAAATGGGTAGGAGATGAAGAGTGGAAGAGAGAGAGAGAAGCCAGTGTATGTGTGGATGTTTTAATCCAGTCCCAGAGGAATGTCAAGCCACACACACACACACACACACACACACACACACACACACACACACACACACACACACACACACACACACACACACACACACACACACACACACACACACACACACACACACACACACACACACACACACACACACACACACACACACACACACACACATCTTAAAGTGTGAAATACTTTTGAAATGTGCAGCTATGGTTACTTATGGCTCTAAACAATATACCATCATTCATGATTTACTTCAGATATTGGTATGAACAAGGTAGAACATTGTATAGTATACCAGGTTGTACTATAAACACACTACACTGTCCTAACCTGTTAATTGATTAGTAGATTATCACTAAGGAGCAAATATAGGGCTCTGGTCAAAACTAGTGGTTTATACAGTATAGGGCTCTGGTCATAACTAGTGGCTTATATAGGGCTATGGTCAAAACTAGTGGTTTATTGGGCTCTGGTCAAAACAGTATAGGGCTCTGGTCATAACTAGTGGCTTATATTGGGCTCTGGTCAAAACTAGTGGCTTATATTGGGCTCTGGTCAAAACTAGTGGCTTATATTGGGCTCTGGTCAAACTAGTGGCTTATATAGGTCTCTGGTCATAACTAGTGGCTTATATTGGGCTCTGGTCATAACTAGTGGTTTATATTGGGCTCTGGTCATAACTAGTGGCTTATATTGGGCTCTGGTCATAACTAGTGGTTTATATTAGGGCTCTGGTCATAACTAGTGGCTTATATTGGGCTCTGGTCAAAACTAGTGGCTTATATTGGGCTCTGGTCATAACTAGTGGCTTATATTGGGCTCTGGTCAAAACTAGTGGCTTATATATAGGTCTCTGGTCATAACTAGTGGCTTATATTGGGCTCTGGTCATAACTAGTGGCTTATATTGGGCTCTGGTCATAACTAGTGGCTTATATTGGGCTCTGGTCATAACTAGTGGCTTATATTGGGCTCTGGTCATAACTAGTGGCTTATATTGGGCTCTGGTCATAACTAGTGGCTTATATATAGGGCTCTGGTCATAACTAGTGGCTTATATTGGGCTCTGGTCAAAACTAGTGGCTTATATTGGGCTCTGGTCATAACTAGTGGTTTATACAGTATAGGGCTCTGGTCATAACTAGTGGCTTATATTGGGCTCTGGTCAAAACTAGTGGCTTATATTGGGCTCTGGTCATAACTAGTGGCTTATATTGGGCTCTGGTCATAACTAGTGGCTTATATTGGGCTCTGGTCAAAACTAGTGGCTTATATAGGGCTCTGGTCATAACTAGTGGCTTATATAGGGCTCTGGTCATAACTAGTGGCTTATATTGGGCTCTGGTCAAAACTAGTGGCTTATATTGGGCTCTGGTCATAACTAGTGGCTTATATTGGGCTCTGGTCATAACTAGTGGCTTATATTGGGCTCTGGTCAAAACTAGTGGTTTATATATAGGGCTCTGGTCATAACTAGTGGCTTATATTGGGCTCTGGTCAAAACTAGTGGCTTATATTGGGCTCTGGTCATAACTAGTGGCTTATATTGGGCTCTGGTCAAAACTAGTGGCTTATATAGGTCTCTGGTCATAACTAGTGGCTTATATAGCTCTCTGGTCATAACTCGTGGGATTATATTGGGCTCTGGTCATAACTAGTTGCTTATATTGGGCTCTGGTCAAAACTAGTGGCTTATATAGGGCTCTGGTCATAACTAGTGGCTTATATTGGGCTCTGGTCAAAACTAGTGGCTTATGGATAGGTCTCTGGTCATAACAGCACTTATATTGGGCTCTGGTCATAACTAGTGGCTTATATTGGGCTCTGTGGCTTATGTAGGTGGAGGTAACAGCACTTTGTGGATGTCAAATGTCTTGTCTGTGAGTTTATTAGAGCATTCTGAGGTATACTGTGGATGTAGGTGGATGTACAGCTCTGTGGATGTAGGTGGAGGTACAGCACTGTGGATGTAGGTGGAAGTACAGCACTGTGGATGTAGGTGGAGGTACAGCACTGTGGATGTAGGTGGAAGTACAGCACTGTGGATGTAGGTGGAAGTACAGCACTGTGGATGTAGGTGGAGGTACAGCACTGTGGATGTAGGGGAGGTACAGCACTGTGGATGTAGGTGGAAGTACAGCACTGTGGATGTAGGTGGAAGTACAGCACTGTGGATGTAGGTGGAAGTACAGCACTGTGGATGTAGGTGGAAGTACAGCACTGTGGATGTAGGTGGAGGTACAGCACTGTGGATGTAGGTGGAAGTACAGCACTGTGGATGTAGGTGGAGGTACAGCACTGTGGATGTAGGTGGAGGTACAGCACTGTGGATGTAGGGGGAGGTACAGCACTGTGGATGTAGGGGGAGGTACAGCACTGTGGATGTAGGTGGAGGTACAGCACTGTGGATGTAGGTGGAGGTACAGCACTGTGGATGTAGGGGGAGGTACAGCACTGTGGATGTAGGTGGAGGTACAGCACTGTGGATGTAGGTGGAGGTACAGCACTGTGGATGTAGGTGGAGGTACAGCACTGTGGATGTAGGTGGAGGTACAGCACTGTGGATGTACAGCACTGTGGATGTAGGGGGAGGTACAGCACTGTGGATGTAGGTGGATGTACAGCACTGTGGATGTAGGGGGAGGTACAGCACTGTGGATGTAGGGGGAGGTACAGCACTGTGGATGTAGGTGGAGGTACAGCACTGTGGATGTACAGCACTGTGGATGTAGGGGGAGGTACAGCACTGTGTATGTAGGTGGAGGTACAGCACTGTGGATGTAGGTGGAGGTACAGCACTGTGGATGTAGGGGAGGTACAGCACTGTGTAGGTGGAGGTAGCACTGTGGATGTAGGTGGAGGTACAGCACTGTGGATGGGGGATGTACAGCACTGTGGATGTAGGGGAGGTACAGCACTGTGGATGTAGGTGGAGGTACAGCACTGTGGATGTAGGTGGAGGTACAGCACTGTGGATGGGGGGAGGTACAGCACTGTGGATGTAGGTGGATGTACAGCACTGTGGATGTAGGTGGACTGTGTACAGCACTGTGGATGTAGGTGGAGGTACAGCACTGTGGATGTAGGTGGAGGTACAGCACAGTGGATGTAGGTGGAAGTACAGCACTGTGGATGTAGGGGAGGTACAGCACTGTGGATGTAGGGGGAGGTACAGCACTGTGGATGTAGGTGGAGGTACAGCACTGTGGATGTAGGTGGAGGTACAGCACTGTGGATGTAGGTGGAGGTACAGCACTGTGGATGTAGGTGGAGGTACAGCACTGTGGATGTAGGTGGAGGTACAGCACTGTGGATGTAGGGGAGGTACAGCACTGTGGATGTAGGGGAGGTACAGCACTGTGGATGTAGGTGGAGGTACAGCACTGTGGATGTAGGTGGAGGTACAGCACTGTGGATGTAGGTGGAGGTACAGCACTGTGGATGTAGGTGGAGGTACAGCACTGTGGATGTAGGTGGAGGTACAGCACTGTGGATGTAGGTGGAGGTACAGCACTGTGGATGTAGGTGGAGGTACAGCACTGTGGATGTAGGTGGAGTACAGCACTGTGGATGTAGGTGGAGGTACAGCACTGTGGATGTAGGTGGAGGTACAGCACTGTGGATGTAGGTGGAGGCACTGTGGATGTAGGGGAGGTACAGCACTGTGGATGTAGGTGGAGGTACAGCACTGTGGATGTAGGTGGAGGTACAGCACTGTGGATGTAGGTGGAGGTACAGCACTGTGGATGTAGGTGGAGGTACAGCACTGTGGATGTAGGTGGACTGTGGATGTACAGCACTGTGGATGTAGGTGGAGGTACAGCACTGTGGATGTAGGTGGAGGTACAGCACTGTGGATGTAGGTGGAGGTACAGCACTGTGGATGTAGGTGGAGGTACAGCACTGTGGATGTAGGGGAGGTACAGCACTGTGGATGTAGGTGGAGGTACAGCACTGTGGATGTAGGTGGAGGTACAGCACTGTGGATGTAGGTGGAGGTACAGCACTGTGGATGTAGGTGAGGTACAGCACTGTGGATGTAGGTGGAGGTACAGCACTGTGGATGTAGGTGGAGGTACAGCACTGTGGATGTAGGGGGAGGTACAGCACTGTGGATGTAGGTGGAGGTACAGCACTGTGGATGTAGGTGGAGGTACAGCACTGTGGATGTAGGTGGAGGTACAGCACTGTGGATGTAGGTGGAGGTACAGCACTGTGGATGCACTGCACTGGATGTAGGTGGAGGTACAGCACTGTGGATGTAGGTGGAGGTACAGCACTGTGGATGTAGGTGGAGGTACAGCACTGTGGATGTAGGTGGAGGTACAGCACTGTGGATGTAGGTGGAGGTACAGCACTGTGGATGTAGGTGGAGGTACAGCACTGTGGATGTAGGTGGAGGTACAGCACTGTGGATGTAGGTGGAGGTACAGCACTGTGGATGTAGGTGGAGGTACAGCACTGTGGATGTAGGTGGAGGTACAGCACTGTGGATGTAGGTGGAGGTACAGCACTGTGGATGTAGGTGGAGGTACAGCACTGTGGATGTAGGTGGAGGTACAGCACTGTGGATGTAGGTGGAGGTACAGCACTGTGGATGTAGGTGGAGGTACAGCACTGTGGATGGATGTGGATGTAGGTGGAGGTACAGCACTGTGGATGTAGGTGGAGGTACAGCACTGTGGATGTAGGTGGAGGTACAGCACTGTGGATGTAGGTGGAGGTACAGCACTGTGGATGTAGGTGGAGGTACAGCACTGTGGATGTAGGTGGAGGTACAGCACTGTGGATGTAGGTGGAGGTACAGCACTGTGGATGTAGGTGGAGGTACAGCACTGTGGATGTAGGTGGAGGTACAGCACTGTGGATGTAGGTGGAGGTACAGCACTGTGGATGTAGGTGGAGGTACAGCACTGTGGATGTAGGTGGAGGTACAGCACTGTGGATGTAGGTGGAGGTACAGCACTGTGGATGTAGGTGGAGGTACAGCACTGTGGATGTAGGTGGAGGTACAGCACTGTGGATGTAGGTGGAGGTACAGCACTGTGGATGTAGGTGGAGGTACAGCACTGTGGATGTAGGTGGAGGTACAGCACTGTGGATGTAGGTGGAGGTACAGCACTGTGGATGTAGGTGGAGGTACAGCACTGTGGATGTAGGTGGAGGTACAGCACTGTGGATGTAGGTGGAGGTACAGCACTGTGGATGTAGGTGGAGGTACTCTTGTTCCTTTTTTCATCTTCTCCTTCTCTCTTGTTGAATGGATTGGTACACAGGGGCCTGAAAGCTTGTTGCCCCAGAGCACTTAAAAACATTGGGATATAGAGAGAGAGAGAAGGAGAGAGAAAGAGGGGGAGATGACAAGAGAGGAATATGGAGGGAGGGAGAGAAACACATGTACCGTTTCCCGGTGCAGCAGAACTCTATAGAGATCCAATGCACCTTGAGACAGACAGGACGAGGCTATTAAACACAGGCCTGTAACAGAATGAGGGGGGAGAGAGAGAGTTGGTGAAATATAGAGAAGGTGAGAGAGAGGTAAAGAGAGGGAGAGGGAAAGAGAGGGGGCAAGAAACACAGGTCAACAGTGTCGAGGGATAGAAAGATGGAGAGGTAGTTGAGAGAGAAAAGAAGTGAGAGGGAGAAAAAAAGAGTTGAGGGGACAACAAAGTCTTGGACTAATGGGCTGCAGATGTACTTCTCACGAGGTACCCAGACAACACAACATGCATTAGCATCAATTATAACTGGGAAAGAGAGACTTTGAATCAAAAGCTAGCCGTACCCCATGAACTGCAGTTACACAATAACACATTCCTGAGAAACAGCCTTTTCCTCTCTCTCAGCCTGAAAGCTTGGCCTCCCAGAGACACCCCAGGTGTATAGAGACTTATAGGGTTCATCCCAAATGGCTCCCTCTTCCCTATATTAGTGCACTACGTTTGAGCAGGGCCCGTATGGCACTATGTAAGGGAATGGTGTGGTATTTGAGGTGTAGCTGTAGTCATTGGAATAGGCTGATAGCACGCTCTTGTCTTTATAAGGTTTTAATGCAGTTTGGATGCAGTAGGGTTTGAGACTGGCTGGAGGTACATTCGTAGAGTAAAGAGAGGAACTGTTGTGGGCTGTGGTTTCCTCACTGGAGTGTTTGGGCCTCTGGGCCTCTGCCTATGTGTACCAAACACGGTGGGGGTCAATTATAATGGAAGTTAGTCATTTCAGGAAGTCATTTATATTTCACATGAATACATTGAAAAACGTTTTTCAATAAATAGTTTCTTCTTTTCAGTTTATTGAGAAGTCATTGACAATAGATGCACTTTTTTTTTTTACAATTATTAACTTATAATTTCAGTTTCCTTTTTGAATTGACCCCAACCGTTGTACCAAATACAAATATGACAAACAACGTCTTAGATGCTGATTGGCACACAGGGCATATATGACCCAATAAGACTTGACTTACAGTGACATAATCGGCTTATAGAGGCCAATCAATCTTGGCTCATCTGGCTCTTGATAAGCTCATTACTGTTTTCTAGTCATCTTCTGATGATAAAATATTGATTTTTAATTCAACCTTTGACATGTTGATTGACTGGCCGATCATCTTATATCTGTCTATAAGATTGGTCTGCAACTAGTGGTCTGCTGGCCAGTTCTGGCCCCAATTAACACATTCCTGGGCCTCCAATAGCCACCCATTTTTAATGAATTATTTGAAGGGATTCACTGTGTTTTCCTGTGAATGTTCAGCTCTGCATGCGGACAGTGGGAAATAAACAAACAGTAGTGTACTGCTGTGGCGCTTACCACAGGCCATACCCAGAATCCCTCTTACCAGGAAGACAGCGATGACCTCGTTAATTGGGTCACGTATTGTTTTAGTGTCGGAGTTGCCACAGGCAACAATGACCCCTTTCACTTCTGGATGTGCGCTGTGTTAAGAAGCAGTGCGGCTTGGTTGGGTTGTGTATCGGAGGACGCATGACTTTCAACCTTCGTCTGTTAATTATGGTTGTTGTCACTGCTGAGCTAGGGCCAGGTGTGTGTGTGTGTGATGATAATTGTCATTGGTCTTTCAAAATATCTCATTTTTACTATGGGTTGATAGTGATGCTGTGAAACCTATTGTTATTCTTTAAAAAAAATCCTTGACATAGTCAAATAACTCAAACATACAGTGCATTTGGAAAGTTTTCAGACCCCTTGACATTTCCCACATTTTGTTACGTTACAGCCTTATTCTAAAATGGATTTAATATCTTTTTTTTTAATCATCAATCTACATACAATACCCTTTAATGAAAAAGTGAAAACAGGTTTTTAGACATTTTTATAAATTAAAACAGAAGTACCTTATTTACATAAGTATTCAGACCCTTTGCTATGAGACTTCGAAATTGAGCTCAGGTGCATCCTGATTCCATTGATCATCCTTGATGTTTCTACAACTTGATTGGAGTCAACCTGTGGTAAATTCAATCGATTAGA
>NC_068430.1:75371646-75424146 GCF_023373465.1 Oncorhynchus keta
GTCACTTCACAGTACAGTAGAGCCTCTGTCACTGTGGAGACTACTGTCACTTCACAGTACAGTAGAACCTCTGTCATTGTGGAGACTACTGTCACTTCACAGTACAGTAGAACCTCTGTCACTGTGGAGACTACTGTCACTTCACAGTACAGTAGAGCCTCTGTCACTGTGGAGACTACTGTCACTTCACAGTACAGTAGAACCTCTGTCACTGTGGAGACTACTGTCACTTCACAGTACAGTAGAACCTCTGTCACTGTGGAGACTACTGTCACTTCACAGTACAGTAGAACCTCTGTCACTGTGGAGACTACTGTCACTTCACAGTACAGTAGAACCTCTGTCATTGTGGAGACTACTGTCACTTCACAGTACAGTAGAACCTCTGTCATTGTGGAGACTACTGTCACTTCACAGTACAGTAGAACCTCTGTCACTGTGGAGACTACTGTCACTTCACAGTACAGTAGAACCTCTGTCATTGTGGAGACTACTGTCACAACGGGAGAACGAGAGAGATGACACAGGGGAGGGAGAGGCTCTAAGCCCTGAGACAAAAGCCTTGTTTGGGGAGGAAATCCCTGGCGGTCACCACTATCCTGTCACAAGCTCCAGCAATCGTCCAATCATCTCTTTCTCTCCCTCATTCTCCATCTATTACTCTGTTGATCTCTGTCTTTCTCTTTCTCTTAAGGAGAGAGAGGGCCCTCTTCCTTCTTCTCCGTCTGTGAGTGACGCGACATGACCCCAGCCAGCAGAGCATAGACGGTTTGGTTGTTTACCAACAAAACTTACATGTGCACAACTATGGGGCAAAATAGACAGTGTTGGCTTAGACTGTTGACAAAATGTAAACGATATCTCCAAATGTTTCTAGAAAACATTAATACATTTGCACAACAGGCACTGGTTGTCTCTCAAATACATCATTACAGTTGTCTGTTAGGTAGCTGGTGAATTTTTGCCATATTAGCATAGACATGACATCAGTCAAAACACCTCAAAACAAGACATGTTATCAAGAACAAGACACAATGAGCTGAAACGAGCCACCTACGATTCCCTACAAGGCAGCTTCCAGGCATTGTTCCCAGCTTTATGACCATTCAGAATCATAACCACGGACTCCTTCCAGCCAAATCAATGTGCACGCATAGTTCTTGTCTAAACACGATGACCTCAGAGGTCAGCCCACAGCCGTAGTTTCCAAAGCAACACAAGGGAACAACCGTTTGGAAAGTTAGATAGAAAACAGTGGTTTATTTTCATGTTGTTATAGAAAACGGATAGGATCCCTATATTTAACTTTCACATATCCAAAATACATACTTGGTTGGTAAGTGACAGCTTCAATTCAAAGCACCCCATGAAATATCATGTTAAGCCCCCCATGAAATATCATGTTAAGAACCCCATGAAATATCATGTTAAGCACCCCATGAAATATCATGTTAAGCACCCCATGAAATGTCATGTTAAGCACCCCATGAAATATCATGTTAAGCACCCCATGAAATATGATGTTATAAGCACCCTGTGAAATATCATGTTAAGCACCCCATGAAATATCATGTTAAGCACCCCATGAAATATGATGTTAAGCACCCCATGAAATATCATGTTAAGCACCCCATGAGATATGATGTTAAATATCATGTTAAGCACCCCATGAGATATCATGTTAAGCACCCCATGAGATATCATGTTAAGCCCCCCATGAAATATCATGTTAAGCACCCCATGAAATATCATGTTAAGCACCCCATGAAATATCATGTTAAGCACCCCATGAAATATCATGTTAAGCACCCCATGAAATATCATGTTAAGCACCCCATGAAATATCATGTTAAGCCCCCATGAAATATCATGTTAAGCACCCCATGAAATATCATGTTAAGCACCCCATGAAATATCATGTTAAGCACCCCATGAAATATCATGTTAAGCACCCCATGAAATGTCATGTTAAGCACCCCATGAAATATCATGTTAAGCACCCCATGAAATATCATGTTAAGCACCCCATGAAATATCATGTTAAGCACCCCATGAAATATCATGTTAAGCACCCCATGAAATATCATGTTAAGCACCCCATGAAATATCATGTTAAGCACCCCATGAAATATCATGTTAAGCACCCCATGAAATATCATGTTAAGCACCCCATGAAATATCATGTTAAGCACCCCATGAAATATCATGTTAAGCACCCCATGAAATATCATGTTAAGCACCCCATGAAATATCATGTTAAGCACCCCATGAAATATCATGTTAAGCACCCCATGAAATATGATGTTAAGCACCCCATGAAATGTCATGTTAAGCACCCCATGAAATATCATGTTAAGCACCCCATGAAATATCATGTTAAGCACCCCATGAAATATCATGTTAAGCACCCCATGAAATATCATGTTAAGCACCCCATGAAATATCATGTTAAGCACCCCATGAAATATCATGTTAAGCACCCCATGAAATATCATGTTAAGCACCCCATGAAATATGATGTTAAGCACCCCATGAAATATCATGTTAAGCACCCCATGAAATATCATGTTAAGCACCCCATGAAATATCATGTTAAGCACCCCATGAAATATCATGTTAAGCACCCCATGAAATATCATGTTAAGCACCCCATGAAATATCATGTTAAGCACCCCATGAAATATCATGTTAAGCACCCCATGAAATATCATGTTAAGCACCCCATGAAATATGATGTTAAGCACCCCATGAAATATGATGTTAAGCACCCCATGAAATATGATGTTAAGCACCCCATGAAATATGATGTTAAGCACCCCATGAAATATGATGTTAAGCACCCCATGAAATATGATGTTAAGCACCCCATGAAATATGATGTTAAGCACCCCATGAAATATGATGTTAAGCACCCCATGAAATATCATGTTAAGCACCCCATGAAATATCATGTTAAGCACCCCATGAAATATGATGTTAAGCACCCCATGAAATATGATGTTAAGCACCCCATGAAATATCATGTTAAGCACCCCATGAAATATCATGTTAAGCACCCCATGAAATATGATGTTAAGCACCCCATGAAATATGATGTTAAGCACCCCATGAAATATCATGTTAAGCACCCCATGAAATATGATGTTAAGCACCCCATGAAATATGATGTTAAGCACCCCATGAAATATGATGTTAAGCACCCCATGAAATATGATGTTAAGCACCCCATGAAATATGATGTTAAGCACCCCATGAAATATGATGTTAAGCACCCCATGAAATATGATGTTAAGCACCCCATGAAATATGATGTTAAGCACCCCATTAAATATCATCTTAAGCACCCCATGAAATATGATGTTAAGAACCCCATGAAATATGATGTTATAAGCACCATGTGAAATGTCATGGTATGAATGCAAATCTTTCTTCTTTATTTCTATGTTAAATGTATTGGGTTATGAGAGAAAGTTTTGACTTCATATGAATTTGGATCCGTTTTGCATGGTGGTCTATTAGTGTTGGTTTTTACTCTGATTCCTTCCAGTAATGAGTGGGAACATGGTTTCTGAGCCTGTTGTCTGTTTACGCTGTGTGAATATTCATGATTGGTGAATGAATATGCTAAATGTACACACACACACACCAGTGCGTAACACACACACACCAAACAGGTTTCTGTATAAATATTCAACACACCTCTATCTCCGACGATGTTCGATTGTTGATAAAGTCATTACTGTTTTACCTCCTCAGGCTAACTTTTTATTTTGTTACATTTATAATGCATTTCTTTGTATCCAAGGTTAGATATTTAAAATATATTCTGGTGTAAAAATTGTAATTATCAAGGTTAACCCTTTAGAATTTAGGACTGATATTATTCCAAATAGAATTTTAATTCAATTCAAATGCACCATATTAGGACTCGTAGTCTGATCAGTTTGTAGCCTAAAGTGGTTACTCCATCTTTATGGAAAACCTTTCTGATACTTCAAATACTCTGTCCACTTACAATCTTCAACGGCAATTACATTCACTATAACACCTGTGATTCAAATTCATATTTGTATAGCTCGCAGGGCTGTACGTGTAGTGTGTGTGACTGAGCATGCATGTGTGTGTGTGTGTGTGTGTGTGTGTGTGTGTGTGCGTGTGTGTGTGTGTGTGTGTGCGTTTGTGGAATATATATAATAATTGGATGTGTCGTTCTCTACCGACTGAGACACACAGGACCACCTGTGTAGTGGCTTCATGTAGCCTTTTGCCCTGTCTTTGGCCCTGTCTTTGGCCCTGTCTTTGGCCCTGTTTTGGCCCTGTCTTTGGCCCTGCTCAGTGTGTGTGAGAGGTGGGAAGGAGAGGAAACAAACAGGGAAGCCACCACACGTCTCTGAATGACAGGGTCACAAACCAATCAGCCATACTGAGAGAGAGGGTCAGGGCAGAGGGGAAGGAGACAGGGAAGGAGGTGAAGGAGACAGAGAAGAGGGGAAGGAGACAGAGAAGAGGGGAAGGAGACAGGGAAGAGAGGGAGGAGACAGGGAAGAGAGGAAGGAAACAGGGAAAGGAGACAGGGAAGAGGGGAAGGAGACAGGGAAGAGGGGAAGGAGACAGGGAAGAGGGGAAGGAGACAGGGAAGAGGGGAAGGAGACAGGGAAGAGGGGAAGGAAACAGGGAAGAGGGGAAGGAGACAGGGAAGAGGGGAAGGAGACAGGGAAGAGGGGAAGGAGACAGGGAAGAGGGGAAGGAGACAGGGAAGAGGGGAAGGAGACAGGGAAGAGGGGAAGGAGACAGGGAAGAGGGGAAGGAGAAGAGGGAAGAGGGGAAGGAGACAGGGAAGAGGGGAAGGAGACAGGGAAGAGGGGAAGGAGACAGGGAAGAGGGGGAACAGGGAAGAGGGGAAGGAGACAGGGAAGAGGGGAAGGAGACAGGGAAGAGGGAAGGAGACAGGGAAGAGGGGAAGGAGACAGGGAAGAGGGGAAGGAGACAGGGAAGAGGGGAAGGAGACAGGGAAGAGGGGAAGGAGACAGGGAAGAGGGGAAGGAGACAGGGAAGAGGGGAAGGAGACAGGGAAGAGGGGAAGGAGACAGGGAAGAGGGGAAGGAGACAGGGAAGAGGGGAAGGAGACAGGGAAGAGGGGAAGGAGACAGGGAAGAGGGGAAGGAGACAGGGAAGAGGGAAGGAGACAGGGAAGAGGGGAAGGAGACAGGGAAGAGGGGAAGGAGACAGGGAAGAGGGGAAGGAGACAGGGAAGAGAGGAAGGAAACAGGGAAAGGAGACAGGGAAGAGAGGAAGGAAACAGGGAAGAGGGGAAGGAGACAGGGAAGAGGGGAAGGAGAGAGGGAAGAGGGGAAGGAAACAGGGAAGAGAGGAAGGAAACAGGGAAGAGGGGAAGGAGACAGGGAAGAGGGGAAGGAAGACAGGGAAGAGGGGAAGGAAACAGGGAAGAGGGGAAGGAGACAGGGAAGAGGGGAGAGGGAAGAGGGGAAGGAGACAGGGGGGAAGAGGGAAAGGAGACAGGGAAGAGGGGAAGGAAACAGGGAAGAGGGGAAGGAGACAGGGAAGAGGGGAAGAGACAGGGAAGGAGACAGGAAGGGGGAAGGAGACAGGGAAGAGGGGAATGAAACAGGGAAGAGGGGAAGGAGACAGGGAAGAGGGAAGGAGACAGGGAAGAGGGGAAGGAGACAGGGAAGAGGGGAATGAAACAGGAAGAGGGGAAGAGACAGGGAAGAGGGGAATGAAACAGGGAAGAGGGGAAGGAGACAGGGAAGAGGGGAAGGAGACAGGGAAGAGGGAAGGAAACAGGGAAGAGGGGAAGGAAACAGGGAAGAGGGGAATGGGGAAGGAAGACAGGAAGAGGGGAAGGAAACAGGGAAGAGGGGAAGGAAACAGGAAGAGGGAAGGAGAAGAGAGGAAGGAGACAGGGAAGAGGGGAAGGAGACAGGGAAGAGGGGAAGGAAACAGGGAAGAGGGGAAGGAGACAGGGAAGAGAGGAAGGAAACAGGGAAGAGGGGAAGGAGACAGGGAAGAGAGGAAGGAGACAGGGAAGAGGGGAAGGAGACAGGGAAGAGGGGAAGGAGACAGGGAAGAGGGGAAGGAGACAGGGAAGAGGGGAAGGAGAAGGGAAGAGGGGAAGGAGACAGGGAAGAGGGGAAGGAGACAGGGAAGAGGGGAAGGAGACAGGGAAGAGAGGAAGGAGACAGGGAAGAGGGGAAGGAGACAGGGAAGAGGGGAAGGAGACAGGGAAGAGGGGAAGGAGACAGGGAAGAGGGAAGGAGACAGGGAAGAGAGGAAGGAGACAGGGAAGAGGGGAAGGAGACAGGGAAGAGAGGAAGGAGAGGGAAGAGGGGAAGGAGAGAGGGAAGAGGGGAAGGAGAGAGGGGAAGAGGGGAAGAGAGGGAAGAGGGAAGGAGACAGGGAAGAGGGGAAGGAGACAGGGAAGAGGGGAAGGAGACAGGGAAGAGGGGAAGGAGACAGGGAAGAGGGGAAGGAGACAGGGAAGAGGGGAAGGAGACAGGGAAGAGAGGAAGGAGAAGGAAGAGGGGAAGAAGAGGGAAGGAGACAGGGAAGAGGGGAAGGAGACAGGGAAGAGGGGAATGAAACAGGGAAGAGGGAAGGAGACAGGGAAGAGGGGAATGAGACAGGGAAGAGGGGAAGGAGAGGGGGAAGAGGGGAAGGAGACAGGGAAGAGGGGAAGGAAACAGGGAAGAGGGAAGAAACAGAGAAGAGGGAAGGAGACAGGGAAGGAGGAAACAGGGAAGAGGGGAAGGAAACAGGGAAGAGGGGAAGGAAACAGGGAAGAGAGGAAGGAAACAGGGAAGAGGGGAAGGAGACAGGGAAGAGGGGAAGGAGACAGGGAAGAGGGGAAGGAGACAGGGAAGAGGGGAAGGAGACAGGGAAGAGGGAAGGAGACAGGGAAGAGGGAAGGAGACAGGGAAGAGGGAAGGAGACAGGGAAGAGGGAAGGAGACAGGGAAGAGGGAAGGAGACAGGGAAGAGGGGAAGGAGACAGGGAAGAGGGGAAGAGACAGGGAAGAGGGGAAGGGAGAGGGAAGAGGGGAAGGAGACAGGGAAGAGGGGAAGGAAACAGGGAAGAGGGGAATGAAACAGAGAAGAGAGGAAGGAGACAGGGAAGAGGGAAGGAAACAGGGAAGAGGGGAAGGAAGAGAGGAAGGAGACAGGGAAGAGGGGAAGGAGACAGGGAGGGGAAGGAGACAGGGAAAGGAGACAGGGAAGAGGGGAAGGAGACAGGGAAGAGGGAAGGAGAGAGGGAAGAGGGGAAGGAGACAGGGAAGAGGGGAAGGAGAGAGGGAAGAGGGGAAGGAGAGAGGGAAGAGGGGAAGGAGAGAGGGAAGAGGGGAAGGAGAGAGGGAAGAGGGGAAGGAGACAGGGAAGAGGGGAAGGAGACAGGGAAGAGGGGAAGGAGACAGGGAAGAGGGGAAGGAGACAGGGAAGAGGGGAAGGAGACAGGGAAGAGGGGAAGGAGACAGGGAAGAGGGAAGGAGACAGGGAAGAGAGGAAGGAGACAGGGAAGAGGGGAAGGAGAGAGGGAAGAGGGGAAGGAGACAGGGAAGGGGGAAGGAGACAGGGAAGAGGGGAAGGAGACAGGGAAGAGAGGAAGGGAAGGGAAGAGGGGAAGGAGACAGGGAAGAGGGGAAGGAGACAGGGAAGAGGGGAAGGAGACAGGGAAGAGGGGAATGAGACAGGGAAGAGGGGAAGGAGACAGGGAAGAGGTGAAGGAGAGATGGAAGTGGGGAAGGAGACAGGGAAGGAGAGTGGGAAGAGGGGAAGGAGAGAGGGAAGAGGGGAAGGAGAGAGGGAAGAGGGGAAGGAGAGAGGGAAGAGGGGAAGGAGACAGGGAAGAGGTGAAGGAGAGAGGGAAGAGGGGAAGGAGACAGGGAAGAGGGAAGGAGAGAGGGAAGAGGGGAAGGAGACAGGGAAGAGGTGAAGGAGAGATGGAAGTGGGGAAGGAGACAGGGAAGGAGAGAGGGAAGAGGGGAAGGAGAGAGGGAAGAGGGGAAGGAGAGTGGGAAGAGGGGAAGGAGACAGGGAAGAGGGGAAGGAGAGAGGGAAGAGGGGAAGGAGACAGGGAAGAGGGGAAGGAGACAGGGAAGAGGTGAAGGAGAGATGGAAGTGGGGAAGGAGACAGGGAAGGAGAGTGGGAAGAGGGGAAGGAGAGAGGGAAGAGGGGAAGGAGAGTGGGAAGAGGGGAAGGAGACAGTGAAGAGGGGAAGGAGAGAGGGAAGAGGGGAAGGAGACAGGGAAGAGGTGAAGGAGAGAGGGAAGAGGGGAAGGAGACAGGGAAGAGGGGAAGGAGAGAGGGAAGAGGGGAAGGAGACAGGGAAGAGGGGAAGGAGAGAGGGAAGAGGGGAAGGAGACAGGGAAGAGGGGAAGGAGACAGGGAAGAGGGGAAGGAGACAGGGAAGAGGGGAAGGAGACAGGGAAGAGGTGAAGGAGAGATGGAAGTGGGGAAGGAGAGTGGGAAGAGGGGAAGGAGAGAGGGAAGAGGGGAAGGAGAGGGAAGAGGGGAAGGAGACAGTGAAGAGGGGAAGGAGACAGGGAAGAGAGGAAGGAAACAGACAGGGAAGAGGGGAAGGAGACAGGGAAGAGGTGAAGGAGAGAGGGAAGAGGGGAAGGAGACAGGGAAGGAGAGTGGGAAGAGGGGAAGGAGACAGGGAAGGAGAGTGGGAAGAGGGGAAGGAGACAGTGAAGGAGACAGGGAAGAGAGGAAGGAGAGATGGAAGAGGGGAAGGTGAGAGGGAAGAGAAGGAGATGGAGAAGGAGAGTGGGAAGAGGGGAAGGAGACAGGGAAGAGGGGAAGGAGACAGTGAAGGAGAGTGGGAAGAGGGGAAGGAGACAGTGAAGGAGACAGGGAAGAGAGGAAGGAGAGATGGAAGAGGGGAAGGTGAGAGGGAAGAGGGGAAGGAGATGGAGAAGGAGAGTGGGAAGAGGGGAAGGAGACAGGGAAGAGGGGAAGGAGACAGGGAGAGACAGGAAGGAGACAGGAAAGGAGACAGTGAAGAGGGGAAGGAGACAGGGAAGGGGGGGAAGGATATAGGGAAGAGGGGAAGGAGAGAGGGAAGAGGGGAAGGAGACAAGGAAGGAGAGCTTGATCAGCACGGGTTCGGGACAAGGTAGCACGCACAGTGAAATCAGTCCACAGCTGCAGCACGACCAGGGGCTCAGCTCCTCCGGGAGGGGAGACAGAGCGAAAGAGGGAGGAGAGATTAGTGGGAGCATGTCTAAGATCACACATTATTCACAAAAGCATCAAAGAGTAGGAGTGCTGATCTAGGGTCAGGTCCCACCCGTCCATATCATTTGATTAATTATGATCTAAATGGCAACATTCTTCATAGATCTGCAGTCCTAATTTATGACGCTTTGTGAATACGGGCCCAGATAAGACAAGCTGAAGCCCCCCGGCACATAAGCTAGTGTAGGGTTGGGAGACACTGTGGCCCCCGGCACATAAGCTAGTGTAGGGTTGGGAGACACTGTGGCCCCCGGCACATAAGCTAGTGTAGGGTTGGGAGACACTGTGGCCCCCGGCACATAAGCTAGTGTAGGGTTGGGAGACACTGTGGCCCCCGGCACATAAGCTAGTGTAGGGTTGGGAGACACTGTGGCCCCCGGCACATAAGCTAGTGTAGGGTTGGGAGACACTGTGGCCCCCAGCACATAAGCTAGTGTAGGGTTGGGAGACACTGTGGCCCCCGGCACATAAGCTAGTGTAGGGTTGGGAGACACTGTGGCCCCCGGCACATAAGCTAGTGTAGGGTTGGGAGACACTGTGGCCCCCAGCACATAAGCTAGTGTAGGGTTGGGAGACACTGTGGCCCCCAGCACATAAGCTAGTGTAGGGTTGGGAGACACTGTGGCCCCCGGCACATAAGCTAGTGTAGGGTTGGGAGACACTGTGGCCCCCGGCACATAAGCTAGTGTAGGGTTGGAGACACTGTGGCCCCTGTTCATTGTCACCCCTGGACAGGGCCATCTAGGAAGTAGCTTCCCGAACCACCGAGGCAGTGGTCGTGTGGCTAACAGAGACAGAGTTGTGCTTGGCAGATCTGAAGGAGAGGCACATCATTATTTTAATGAGAAATTCAGTCCGATTGACAATTCGACAGAATTCACTATTCTTTATGATGATGATTTTTACAACTTGAGACAGATAGGGATACAGTACAAAGAGATGAATACATAATATGGAATGTAACACAGATGCTGTGCATGTGGTGGTTTCAAACAGTAATGTCTCTACAGATAGCTAGCTCTGTTCATGCTTTTGCTAGCAAGAGTCTATCTGATATTATAGCCAGCTCGCTGATGTTGTTCTAGCTAGCTGACCCAAAGCATGACTCCATGATTTAAAACAATTTATTTATCCTTTATTTAACTAGGCAAGTTAGTTAAGAACAAATTCTTATTTACAATGACGGAGCACAATTGGCCTTCACCCAATCACGTCCGGTTGTGATACAGCCTGTACCCGAACCAGGGTGACTGTAGTGACGCCTCTAGCACCCAGATGCAGTGCCTTAGACCGCTACGCCTCTCGGGAGCCAGCCATGATCATGATGTTGTGGCTGTAACAGGGAACGCAGCTCACAGTAAGCCAATAACATGTCTATCATTGGATTGGTTCGACAATGCTGTCATCTCGTTTGGGTACAGCAACACCCCGATTGAAACCATTGCACATCTAATCTTCTCACCCATCCCCTCTTGATTCTACAGGGAGCTAGCCTGCTCTCTCCTCAAAACATCACTAACAAGCTAGCTAACATTAGCTTGCTAACCAAAGACACACCAAATATACACTGAGCAAACCATGCTTTTATAAAGCAATGTTAGTCTCAACCAAATGACAAGTAGCTACATAGCTAGAACCTCTAGATACAGGCTAGGCAAAGATGGCTCTAACGTTAGCTAGCATCAGCTTTGTAGAGGCTGTGCTATGTGGAATCGTTTTTTTCGTCTTCCTCACCAACGCCTTTCTGTAGCTTTTAAAATCTGTGAATATCATTTAGTAATTTCATCAAATTTGATCCATATTTAGCACAGTGGAAAGCGTACTTCCAAGACTGCTTGAAAGAATGTTCCAGAATGACAACACCTCACCTAATTGGCTGGTAGAAAAAGCCCGCCCACCAGAGCTCTCGTGTTTTTCTCTGCTGGGGAATTTGTTCACATATCAAGTTAAATTGTTTGTAAGTGTTGCTGCATTTATTCCTACATCACAGTATGTGTTTGACTGTTGCTGTATTTATTCCTACATCACAGTATGTGTTTTCAACTGTTGTTGTATTTATTCCTACATCACAGTATGTGTTTGACTGTTGTTGTATTTATTCCTACATCACAGTATGTGTTTTCGACTGTTGTTGTATTTATTCCTACATCACAGTATGTGTTTTCAACTGTTGTTGTATTTATTCCTACATCACAGTATGTGTTTGACTGTTGTTGTATTTATTCCTACATCACAGTATGTGTTTTCGACTGTTGTTGTATTTATTCCTACATCACAGTATGTGTTTTCGACTGTTGCTGTATTTATTCCTACATCACAGTATGTATGTGTTTTCCTACATCACAGACTGTTGTTGTATTTATTCCTACATCACAGTATGTGTTTTCGACTGTTGCTGTATTTATTCCTACATCACAGTATGTGTTTGACTGTTGTTGTATTTATTCCTACATCACAGTATGTGTTTTCGACTGTTGTTGTATTTATTCCTACATCACAGTATGTGTTTTCGACTGTTGCTGTATTTATTCCTACATCACAGTATGTGTTTTCGACTGTTGCTGTATTTATTCCTACATCACAGTATGTGTTTTCGACTGTTGCTGTATTTATTCCTACATCACAGTATGTGTTTTCGACTGTTGTTGTATTTATTCCTACATCACAGTATGTGTTTTCGACTGTTGTTGTATTTATTCCTACATCACAGTATGTGTTTTCGACTGTTGCTGTATTTATTCCTACATCACAGTATGTGTTTTCGACTGTTGCTGTATTTATTCCTACATCACAGTATGTGTTTTCGACTGTTGCTGTATTTATTCCTACATCACAGTATGTGTTTTTGACTGTTGCTGTATTTATTCCTACATCACAGTATGTGTTTTCGACTGTTGTTGTATTTATTCCTACATCACAGTATGTGTTTTTGACTGTTGCTGTATTTATTCCTACATCACAGTATGTGTTTTCGACTGTTGCTGTATTTATTCCTACATCACAGTATGTGTTTTATTCGACTGTTGTTGTATTTATTCCTACATCACAGTATGTGTTTTCGACTGTTGTTGTATTTATTCCTACATCACAGTATGTGTTTTCGACTGTTGTTGTATTTATTCCTACATCACAGTATGTGTTTTCGACTGTTGTTGTATTTATTCCTACATCACAGTATGTGTTTTCGACTGTTGTTGTATTTATTCCTACATCACAGTATGTGTTTTTGACTGTTGTTGTATTTATTCCTACATCACAGTATGTGTTTTCGACTGTTGTTGTATTTATTCCTACATCACAGTATGTGTTTTCGACTGTTGCTGTATTTATTCCTACATCACAGTATGTGTTTTCGACTGTTGTTGTATTTATTCCTACATCACAGTATGTGTTTTCGACTGTTGTTGTATTTATTCCTACATCACAGTATGTGTTTTTGACTGTTGTTGTATTTATTCCTACATCACAGTATGTGTTTTCGACTGTTGCTGTATTTATTCCTACATCACAGTATGTGTTTGACTGTTGTTGTATTTATTCCTACATCACAGTATGTGTTTTTGACTGTTGTTGTATTTATTCCTACATCACAGTATGTGTTTTCGACTGTTGCTGTATTTATTCCTACATCACAGTATGTGTTTTCGACTGTTGCTGTATTTATTCCTACATCACAGTATGTGTTTTCGACTGTTGTTGTATTTATTCCTACATCACAGTATGTGTTTTCGACTGTTGTTGTATTTATTCCTACATCACAGTATGTGTTTTCGACTGTTGTTGTATTTATTCCTACATCACAGTATGTGTTTTCGACTGTTGCTGTATTTATTCCTACATCACAGTATGTGTTTTCGACTGTTGTTGTATTTATTCCTACATCACAGTATGTGTTTTCGACTGTTGCTGTATTTATTCCTACATCACAGTATGTGTTTTCGACTGTTGCTGTATTTATTCCTACATCACAGTATGTGTTTTCGACTGTTGTTGTATTTATTCCTACATCACAGTATGTGTTTTCGACTGTTGTTGTATTTATTCCTACATCACAGTATGTGTTTTTGACTGTTGTTGTATTTATTCCTACATCACAGTATGTGTTTTCGACTGTTGTTGTATTTATTCCTACATCACAGTATGTGTTTTCGACTGTTGTTGTATTTATTCCTACATCACAGTATGTGTTTTCGACTGTTGTTGTATTTATTCCTACATCACAGTATGTGTTTTCGACTGTTGCTGTATTTATTCCTACATCACAGTATGTGTTTTCGACTGTTGCTGTATTTATTCCTACATCACAGTATGTGTTTTCGACTGTTGTTGTATTTATTCCTACATCACAGTATGTGTTTTCGACTGTTGTTGTATTTATTCCTACATCACAGTATGTGTTTTCGACTGTTGTTGTATTTATTCCTACATCACAGTATGTGTTTTCGACTGTTGTTGTATTTATTCCTACATCACAGTATGTGTTTTCGACTGTTGTTGTATTTATTCCTACATCACAGTATGTGTTTTCGACTGTTGTTGTATTTATTCCTACATCACAGTATGTGTTTTTTATTCGACTGTTGTTATTTATTCCTACATCACAGTATTTATTCCTACATCACAGTATGTGTTTTCGACTGTTGTTGTATTTATTCCTACATCACAGTATGTGTTTTTGTGACTGTTGTTGTATTTATTCCTACATCACAGTATGTGTTTTCGACTGTTGTTGTATTTATTCCTACATCACAGTATGTGTTTTTTATTCCTACACTGTTGTTGTATTTATTCCTACATCACAGTATGTGTTTTCGACTGTTGTTGTATTTATTCCTACATCACAGTATGTGTTTTCGACTGTTGCTGTATTTATTCCTACATCACAGTATGTGTTTTCGACTGTTGCTGTATTTATTCCTACATCACAGTATGTGTTTTCGACTGTTGTTGTATTTATTCCTACATCACAGTATGTGTTTTCGACTGTTGTTGTATTTATTCCTACATCACAGTATGTGTTTTCGACTGTTGCTGTATTTATTCCTACATCACAGTATGTGTTTTCGACTGTTGTTGTATTTATTCCTACATCACAGTATGTGTTTTCGACTGTTGTTGTATTTATTCCTACATCACAGTATGTGTTTTCGACTGTTGCTGTATTTATTCCTACATCACAGTATGTGTTTGACTGTTGTTGTATTTATTCCTACATCACAGTATGTGTTTTCGACTGTTGTTGTATTTATTCCTACATCACAGTATGTGTTTTCGACTGTTGTTGTATTTATTCCTACATCACAGTATGTGTTTTCGACTGTTGTTGTATTTATTCCTACATCACAGTATGTGTTTTCGACTGTTGTTGTATTTATTCCTACATCACAGTATGTGTTTTCGACTGTTGTTGTATTTATTCCTACATCACAGTATGTGTTTTCGACTGTTGTTGTATTTATTCCTACATCACAGTATGTGTTTTCGACTGTTGTTGTATTATTCCTACATCACAGTATGTGTTTTCGACTGTTGCTGTATTTATTCCTACATCACAGTATGTGTTTTCGACTGTTGTTGTATTTATTCCTACATCACAGTATGTGTTTTCGACTGTTGTTGTATTTATTCCTACATCACAGTATGTGTTTTCGACTGTTGTTGTATTTATTCCTACATCACAGTATGTGTTTGACTGTTGTTGTATTTATTCCTACATCACAGTATGTGTTTTCGACTGTTGTTGTATTTATTCCTACATCACAGTATGTGTTTTCGACTGTTGTTGTATTTATTCCTACATCACAGTATGTGTTTTCGACTGTTGTTGTATTTATTCCTACATCACAGTATGTGTTTTCGACTGTTGTTGTATTTATTCCTACATCACAGTATGTGTTTGGTCTGTTGTTGTATTTATTCCTACATCACAGTATGTGTTTGACTGTTGTTGTATTTATTCCTACATCACAGTATGTGTTTTCGACTGTTGTTGTATTTATTCCTACATCACAGTATGTGTTTGACTGTTGTTGTATTTATTCCTACATCACAGTATGTGTTTTCGACTGTTGTTGTATTTATTCCTACATCACAGTATGTGTTTTCGACTGTTGTTGTATTTATTCCTACATCACAGTATGTGTTTTCGACTGTTGTATTTATTCCTACATCACAGTATGTGTTTTCGACTGTTGTTGTATTTATTCCTACATCACAGTATGTGTTTTCAACTGTTGTTGTATTTATTCCTACATCACAGTATGTGTTTGACTGTTGTTGTATTTATTCCTACATCACAGTATGTGTTTGACTGTTGTTGTATTTATTCCTACATCACAGTATGTGTTTTCGATTGTTGTTGTATTTATTCCTACATCACAGTATGTGTTTGACTGTTGTTGTATTTATTCCTACATCACAGTATGTGTTTTATTCCTACATCACAGACTGTTGTTGTATTTATTCCTACATCACAGTATGTGTTTTCGACTGTTGTTGTATTTATTCCTACATCACAGTATGTGTTTTCGACTGTTGTTGTATTTATTCCTACATCACAGTATGTGTTTTCGACTGTTGTTGTATTTATTCCTACATCACAGTATGTGTTTTCAACTGTTGCTGTATTTATTCCTACATCACAGTATGTGTTTTCAACTGTTGTTGTATTTATTCCTACATCACAGTATGTGTTTGACTGTTGTTGTATTTATTCCTACATCACAGTATGTGTTTTCGACTGTTGTGTATTTATTCCTACATCACAGTATGTGTTTTCGACTGTTGTTGTATTTATTCCTACATCACAGTATGTGTTTTCGACTGTTGTTGTATTTATTCCTACATCACAGTATGTGTTTTCGACTGTTGCTGTATTTATTCCTACATCACAGTATGTGTTTTCGACTGTTGTTGTATTTATTCCTACATCACAGTATGTGTTTTCGACTGTTGTTGTATTTATTCCTACATCACAGTATGTGTTTTCGACTGTTGTTGTATTTATTCCTACATCACAGTATGTGTTTTCGACTGTTGTTGTATTTATTCCTACATCACAGTATGTGTTTTCGACTGTTGCTGTATTTATTCCTACATCACAGTATGTGTTTTCGACTGTTGTTGTATTTATTCCTACATCACAGTATGTGTTGTTTTATTCCTACTCACAGTATGTGTTTTCGACTGTATTTATTCCTACATCACAGTATGTGTTTTCGACTGTTGTTGTATTTATTCCTACATCACAGTATGTGTTTTCGACTGTTGTTGTATTTATTCCTACATCACAGTATGTGTTTTCGACTGTTGTTGTATTTATTCCTACATCACAGTATGTGTTTTGACTGTTGTTGTATTTATTCCTACATCACAGTATGTGTTTTTGACTGTTGTTGTATTTATTCCTACATCACAGTATGTGTTTTTGACTGTTGCTGTATTTATTCCTACATCACAGTATGTGTTTTCGACTGTTGTTGTATTTATTCCTACATCACAGTATGTGTTTTGTCTGTTGTTGTATTTATTCCTACATCACAGTATGTGTTTGACTGTTGTTGTATTTATTCCTACATCACAGTATGTGTTTTCGACTGTTGTTGTATTTATTCCTACATCACAGTATGTGTTTTCGACTGTTGTTGTATTTATTCCTACATCACAGTATGTGTTTTCGACTGTTGTTGTATTTATTCCTACATCACAGTATGTGTTTGACTGTTGTTGTATTTATTCCTACATCACAGTATGTGTTTTCGACTGTTGCTGTATTTATTCCTACATCACAGAATGTGTTTTCGACTGTTGTTGTATTTATTCCTACATCACAGTATGTGTTTTCGACTGTTGTTGTATTTATTCCTACATCACAGTATGTGTTTTGTTGTTGTATTTATTCGACTGTTGTTGTATTTATTCCTACATCACAGTATGTGTTTTCGACTGTTGCTGTATTTATTCCTACATCACAGTATGTGTTTTCGACTGTTGTTGTATTTATTCCTACATCACAGTATGTGTTTTCGACTGTTGTTGTATTTATTCCTACATCACAGTATGTGTTTTCGACTGTTGCTGTATTTATTCCTACATCACAGTATGTGTTTTCGACTGTTGTTGTATTTATTCCTACATCACAGTATGTGTTTTCGACTGTTGTTGTATTTATTCCTACATCACAGTATGTGTTTTCGACTGTTGTTGTATTTATTCCTACATCACAGTATGTGTTTTCGACTGTTGTTGTATTTATTCCTACATCACAGTATGTGTTTTCGACTGTTGTTGTATTTATTCCTACATCACAGTATGTGTTTTCGACTGTTGTTGTATTTATTCCTACATCACAGTATGTGTTTTCGACTGTTGCTGTATTTATTCCTACATCACAGTATGTGTTTTCGACTGTTGTTGTATTTATTCCTACATCACAGTATGTGTTTTCGACTGTTGTTGTATTTATTCCTACATCACAGTATGTGTTTGACTGTTGTTGTATTTATTCCTACATCACAGTATGTGTTTTCGACTGTTGTTGTATTTATTCCTACATCACAGTATGTGTTTTCGACTGTTGTTGTATTTATTCCTACATCACAGTATGTGTTTTCGACTGTTGCTGTATTTATTCCTACATCACAGTATGTGTTTGACTGTTGTTGTATTTATTCCTACATCACAGTATGTGTTTTCGACTGTTGTTGTATTTATTCCTACATCACAGTATGTGTTTTCGACTGTTGTTGTATTTATTCCTACATCACAGTATGTGTTTGACTGTTGCTGTATTTATTCCTACTTCACAGTATGTGTTTTTGACTGTTGCTGTATTTATTCCTACATCACAGTATGTGTTTTCGACTGTTGCTGTATTTATTCCTACATCACAGTATGTGTTTTCGACTGTTGTTGTATTTATTCCTACATCACAGTATGTGTTTTCGACTGTTGTTGTATTTATTCCTACATCACAGTATGTGTTTTCGACTGTTGTTGTATTTATTCCTACATCACAGTATGTGTTTTGTATTTATTCCTACACTGTTGTTGTATTTATTCCTACATCACAGTATGTGTTTTCGACTGTTGTTGTATTTATTCCTACATCACAGTATGTGTTTTCAACTGTTGCTGTATTTATTCCTACATCACAGTATGTGTTTTCAACTGTTGTTGTATTTATTCCTACATCACAGTATGTGTTTGACTGTTGTTGTATTTATTCCTACATCACAGTATGTGTTTTCGACTGTTGTTGTATTTATTCCTACATCACAGTATGTGTTTTCGACTGTTGCTGCATTTATTCTCAAAGAAGTTACATGTTTGCAAATATTTTCTGCAAAAACGGTTTATACAAGTGCTTATCATACTTTGCATGCTTGTGCACTTCTGTCATTATTTTAGCTCTGTAACACAGACACACACACACATAGCCAGGCCTGACATACACAACCACACACACACCAGCTACATCTTCAAAGCACCACCAAGTCCATTAGCAACGCGTTTCTTCCCCAGAAGGAGGGATAGAAAACAGAGGAGAAAAGGGATCTGGAGTACATCGCTCTTTTCCCCTTCTTTCTTTCATGTTGTAGAGCACCTCTTCCCTTTACACCTCTTCCTCTAATTGTCTCTTCCCCTCTTTTTCCTCTTGTACAGCATGTTTGCAACACCTAGCCAGTCAGTCAGCCAGCCAGTCTGTCTGCCAGTCAGCCAGCCAGCTAGTCTGTCAGCCAGTCAATCAGCCCGTCAGCCAGCCAGCCCGTCAGCCAGTCCGACTGCCAGTCCGTCAGCCAGCCAGTCAGACAGCCAGCCAGCTAGTCAGCCAGCCAGTCCGTCTGCCAGTCCATCAGCCCGTCAGCCAACCAGTTCATCAGCCTGTCAGTCAGCCAGCCAGTCAGCCAGCCAGCCAGTCCGTCTGCCAGTCCATCAGTCCGTCAGCCAACCAGTCCGTCTGCCAGTCCGTCAGCCAGCCAGCCAGCCAGCCAGCCCGTCAGCCAGTCCGACTGCCAGTCCGTCTGCCAGTCCAACAGCCCCTCAGCCAACCAGTTCGTCAGCCTGTCAGCCAGCCAGCCAGTCAGCCAGCCAGTCAGCCAGCCAGTCCATCAGCCAGTCAGCCAGCCAGCCAGCCAGTCCGTCTGCCAGTCCGTCTGCCAGTCCATCAGCCCGTCAGCCAACCAGTTCTTCAGCCTGTCAGTCAGTCAGCCAGCCAGCCCGTCAGCCAGCCAGTCAGTCAGCCAGCCAGTCAATCTGCCAGTCCATCAGCCAGTCAGCCAATCCGTCTGCCAGTCCATCAGCCCGTCTGCCAACCAGTTCTTCAGCCTGTCAGTCAGTCAGTCAGTCAGTCAGTCAGTCAGTCAGTCAGTCAGTTGTACTGTTTCACTGCCAGATATCAAATAGGCTACACAGAGAGACATCGGTGCTGCTGTGAGCTATCATAGGTATACACTTGGTTTGCACTATATCCCCTATTGTTGCACTATTTTTGACTGGAGCCATACAGGTCCCGGTCAAAAGTAGTGCACTAAATAGGGGATAGGGCCCTGGTCTAAAGGAGTGCACTATATAGGGGAAAGGGCCCTGGTCAAAAGTAGTGCACTATATAGGGGAAAGGGTTCCACCCGAGATACAGACTCTTACTCAGCTTCTCTCAAAGGCTTCAGCCCAAGGCCATTTTCTTCAGTGACTCTCGGTACAGTGAAAGTGTGTGTGTTGTCTCTGTATGTGGCCCATTTGCCTATAGTATTATACGTGTGAGTCAGTCTTATCAGTCTTATCCCTTAGGCAGCATATACTGTAGCAGGTAGGATAAAACAACAGAGATGGTACTGAGGCAACACTCACCCCTTACAGAAGAATGAGGAGGAGAGGACTAGGTGGTACATTAGGATAATAAGGGGGAAAGAGGAGAGGACTAGGTGGTACATTAGGATAATAAGGAGGAAGAGGAGGAGAGGACTAGGTGGTACATTAGGATAATATGGGGGAAGAGGAGGAGAGGATTAGGTGGTACATTAGGATAATAAGGGGGAAGAGGAGGAGAGGACTAGGTGGTACATTAGGATAATAAGGGGGCAGAGGGGGAAAGAGGAGGAGAGGACTAGGTGGTACATTAGGATAATAAGGGGAAGAGGAGGAGAGGACTAGGTGGTACATTAGGATAATAAGGGGGAAGAGGGGAAGAGGAGGAGAGGACTAGGTGGTACATTAGGATAATAAGGGGGAAAGAGGAGGAGAGGACTAGGTGGTACATTAGGATAATAAGGGGGAAAGAGGAGGAGAGGACTAGGTGGTACATTAGGATAATAAGGGGGAAGAGGAGGAGAGGACTAGGTGGTACATTAGGATAATAAGGGGAAGAGGAGGAGAGGACTAGGTGGTACATTAGGATAATAAGGGGAAGAGGAGGAGAGGACTAGGTGGTACATTAGGATAATACGGGGCAGAGGAGGAGAGGACTAGGTGGTACATTAGGATAATAAGCTGGGCGGAGGGGGAAAGAGGAGGAGAGGACTAGGTGGTACATTAGGATAATAAGGGGGCAGAGGGGGAACGAGGAGGAGAGGACTAGATGGTACATTAGGATAATAAGGGGAAAGAGGAGGAGAGGACTAGGTGGTACATTAGGCAGGTAGGATAATAAGGGGGACAGAGGGGGAACGAGGAGGAGAGGACTAGATGGTACATTAGGATAATAAGGGGGAAAGAGGAGGAGAGGACTAGGTGGTACATTAGGATAATAAGGTGGGCGGAGGGGGAAAGAGGAGGAGAGGACTAGGTGGTACATTAGGATAATACGGGGCAGAGGAGGAGAGGACTAGGTGGTACATTAGGATAATAAGCTGGGCGGAGGGGGAAAGAGGAGGAGAGGACTAGGTGGTACATTAGGATAATAAGGGGGCAGAGGGGGAAAGAGGAGGAGAGGACTAGCTGGTACATTAGGATAATAAGGGGGAAAGAGGAGGAGAGAACTAGGTGGTACATTAGGATAATAAGGGGGAAGAGGAGGAGAGGATTAGGTGGTACATTAGGATAATAAGGGGGCAGTGGGTGAAAGAGGAGGAGAGGACTAGGTGGTACATTAGGATAATAAGGGGGCAGAGGGGGAAAGAGGAGGAGAGGACTAGGTGGTACATTAGGATAATAAGAGGGGAAGAGGGGAAAGAGGAGGAGAGGACTAGGTGGTACATTAGGATAATAAGGGGAAGAGGAGGAGAGGACTAGGTGGTACATTAGGATAATAAGGGGACAGAGGGGGAAAGGAGGAGGAGAGGACTAGGTGGTACATTAGGATAATAAGGGGGACAGAGGGGAAAGAGGAGGAGAGGACTAGGTGGTACATTAGGATAATAAGGGGGCAGAGGGGGAAAGAGGAGGAGAGGACTAGGTGGTACATTAGGATAATAAGGGGGCAGAGGGGAACGAGGAGGAGAGGACTAGATGGTACATTAGGATAATAAGGGGAAAGAGGAGGAGAGGACTAGGTGGTACATTAGGATAATAAGGGGGCAGAGGGGGAATGAGGAGGAGAGGACTAGATGGTACATTAGGATAATAAGGGGAAAGAGGAGGAGATGACTAGGTGGTAGGATAATAAGGGGGAAGAGGAGGAGAGGACTAGGTGGTACATTAGGATAATAAGGGGGCAGTGGGTGAAAGAGGAGGAGAGGACTAGGTGGTACATTAGGATAATAAGGGGGCAGTGGGGGAAAGAGGAGGAGAGGACTAGGTGGTACATTAGGATAATAAGGGGGAAGAGGGGGAAAGAGGAGGAGAGGACTAGGTGGTACATTAGGATAATAAGGGGGAAAGAGGAGGAGGGACTAGGTGGTACATTAGGATAATAAGGGGAAAAAGAGGAGGAGAGGACTAGGTGGTACATTAGGATAATAAGGGGGACAGAGGGGGAAAGAGGAGGAGAGGACTAGGTGGTACATTAGGATAATAAGGGGGAAGAGGAGGAGAGGATTAGAGGGGGAAAAGAGGAGGAGAGGACTAGGTGGTACATTAGGATAATAAGGGGGGCAGAGGGGGAAAGAGGAGGAGAGGACTATGTGGTACATTAGGATAATAAGGGGGGCAGAGGGGGAAAGAGGAGGAGAGGACTAGGTGGTACATTAGGATAATAAGGGGGGCAGAGGGGGAAAGAGGAGGAAGGCTAGTTGGTAATATAGGGAAGAAGAGAGGGGTGAGGGCCAACTCAGAATACAGATGGTAAACCTGAGAGACAGAGAGAGAGATTCAAACAGTGGTACAGTTTATTTGACACATTCATAATGCTCTCCTGTGATCCAGCCTCAGTCACTAACATTCCTGTCAACACCCGGCCTCTGCATAATGGATGACTGGCATCTCTACACAGTTCTGGAAAATCCTATTGGACTGGTCAGAGGAAATGTGTTTCTGTGTGAGAGTATGTAGGTCATGTTTGACCATAGGCAAAGTCTCGGGAGAGAGAGGGGGAGGCAGAGAGGGATGGAGAGACAGACACTTGTGCATGGTGATGATAGTCTTGTCAAGTTCCAAAGGCTCCTCCCACGATTAAAGGTTGACAAATAAAATCACTGAGCCCTGGGTTGGGGGTTGGGGGGTGGAACAGGATTTCTGACGCTTTCTCTTGTTATCAGTAGTGGACACAACAGTTCTGCTTCAGCTTTCCAGCTTTCAGATCCTCTCCCCCTCCTCTCTCCTCCTCCTCTCTCCTCACTCCATTTATCCTATCTCCCTCTTCCTTCCCTCATGTCTTCTTCCTCATCCTGTTTGCCCTCTCCCTGCCTCTTCCTCCTCTGCTAACTCCTAACTTAATATATTGAGTGGTAACAAGCTCTTTAGTAATCGTACACTCACTGGGAGTGAGATGTGTGGAGGGAGACACACACAGTGCTGCTGCTGGCCGCGTTCTGAGCTGGGGGACAGAGCAGAGAGGTGACGGCTGTTGACAGACACCATGTGTTAGTCTGAGTGGCTGAGAGAGATTGCCTCAGACCACAGCAAGCTCTGCCAGACTTCCCTATCCCTCACCTCTCGATCTCTCGCTCCCTGTCTTTCTCTCTCAATTCAAAGGGCTTTATTGGCATGGGAAACATATGTTTACATTGCCAAGGAAAGTGATATAGATCTCTCTCTCTCTCTCCCCCTCCCTCCCTTAGACCTCAGCCAGCTCAGTCAGACTCCCAGCACCATGCTGCCAAGATGAGCTGCACTTTACTGGTCTTTTCTAAGGACCTCTCCTCCCTGTCCCTCCCAGCTCAGTCAGACTCCCAGCACCATGCTGCCAAGATGAGCTGCACTTTACTGGTCTTTTCTAAGGACCTCTCTTCCCTGTCCCTCCCAGCTCAGCCAGCCTCCCAGCACCATGCTGCCAAGATGAGCTGGTGACAGGCTCTGGCCCCCAGCTCTCTCCCAATTTCCTGCCCTCTCTTTTTAAACCAATCACTCCCCTGCCCCTTCTTGTATCCCTTCCCTTCCCAGCTCATCCCCCAGCACTTCTGTCTGAATCAACGTTGCTTCCATGTCTTTTCACCCCTCCCAAAAGGTATATGATGACGATTTGCAAGAGGTCATCAACGTAGCACCATGCTGCCAAGATGATTTTGGTCTTTTCTCTTTTCCACACAACTTTGAAACTAAATGCCAATGACATGGTACATTTTGTTTTTGATTTCACGTTGAATTCACGTCAGGTGAAGACTCTGCCAAATGTCAATCAAAAAACTAGACGTTGAACTGAATCATTTAATCTCTATTTCTCATCATCTTATGGCAATACAATCAAATCACACACACACACACACACACACACACACACACACACACACACACACACACACACACACACACACACACACACACACACACACACACACACACACACACACACACACACACACACACTGCACTGCAATAGCTGAACATTATACAGCCAAGCCTTATCACTGCATCATACAGCCTTATCACTACCATAGCACAACATTATACAGCCTTATCACTACCATAGCACAACATTATACAGCCTTATCACTACCATAGCACAACATTATACAGCCATATCACTGGCATAGCACAACATTATACAGCCTTATCACTGGCATAGCACAACATTATACAGCCTTATCACTACCATAGCACAACATTATACAGCCTTATCACTACCATAGCACAACATTATACAGCCATATCACTGGCATAGCACAACATTATACAGCCTTATCACTACCATAGCACAACATTATACAGCCTTATCACTGGCATAGCACAACATTATACAGCCTTATCACTACCATAGCACAACATTATACAGCCTTATCACTACCATAGCACAACATTATACAGCCTTATCACTACCATAGCACAACATTATACAGCCTTATCACTACCATAGCACAACATTATACAGCCTTATCACTACCATAGCACAACATTATACAGCCTTATCACTGCCATAGCACAACATTATACAGCCTTATCACTGGTATAGCACAACATTATACAGCCTCATCACTGGCATAGCACAACATTATACAGCCAAGCCTCATCACTGCTGGTTAGCCTGAAACCCTAGCATCTCATGTTTATTTCATAGTAAGTATGTGCGTATGTGTATGCGTACGCCAGCTCCTGATTTTGTGTGTGTGTCTGTGTGTCTTTCTCTCCGTGTGTGTGCATGTGTGTGTGTGTCTGTGTGTCTCTCTCTCTCTCTCTCTCTCTCTCTCTCTCTCTCTCTGTGTGTATGCATGTGTGTGTGTGTCTCTCTCTTTCTGTGTGTGTATGCATGTGTGTGTGTGTATGTCAGCCCTCTTGCCATTTATCCGAAGGTGAGCTATCAACCCTGTTTTTCCTGACTTAGCCTGCCGTCACCAACATACATATGTATGTTGTGTGTGTGTGTGTGTGTGTCTAAACATATGAATACATGCCTGTCTGCCTGGTTAATGATCTCTCTTTATTGTAGGCAGTCAAGTGGCACAGCTAAGCGTGAACTTTTCACCCATGCCTCTGAATTCTAAAAATAACACCAGGCCATTTTGAGGGGTTGCCAGTTCTCTCTCTCTCTCACACACACACACACACACACACACACACACACACACACACACACACACACACACACACACACACACACACACACACACACACACACACACACACACATCTGACATGAGATGAGCCAGGTGACACGGAATCTCTTCATTCACAAACATGAGCATGGATGTGTACATACCAACCATCCTCAGCACTCCTGGGGAACTAAATAGGTCTAGACCTCTTATTGGACTGGGTTAGGGTTATCTTATTGGACTGGGTTAGGGTTATCTTATTGGACTGGGTTAGGGTTATCTTATTGGACTGGGTTAGGGTTATCTTATTGGACTGGGTTATCTTATTGGACTGGGTTATCTTATTGGACTGGGTTATCTTATTGGATTGGGTTAGGGTTATCTTATTGGATTGGGTTAGGGTTATCTTATTGGATTGGGTTAGGGTTATCTTATTGGATTGGGTTAGGGTTATCTTATTGGATTGGGTTAGGGTTATCTTATTGGATTGGGTTAGGGTTATCTTATTGGACTGGGTTAGGGTTATCTTATTGGATTGGGTTAGGGTTATCTTATTGGATTGGGTTAGGGTTATCTTATTGGATTGGGTTAGGGTTATCTTATTGGACTGGGTTAGGGTTATCTTATTGGACTGGGTTAGGGTTATCTTATTGGATTGGGTTAGGGTTATCTTATTGGACTGGGTTAGGGTTATCTTATTGGACTGGGTTAGGGTTATCTTATTGGATTGGGTTAGGGTTATCTTATTGGACTGGGTTAGGGTTATCTTATTGGATTGGGTTAGGGTTATCTTATTGGATTGGGTTAGGGTTATCTTATTGGATTGGGTTAGGGTTATCTTATTGGATTGGGTTAGGGTTATCTTATTGGATTGGGTTAGGGTTATCTTATTGGATTGGGTTAGGGTTATCTTATTGGATTGGGTTAGGGTTATCTTATTGGATTGGGTTAGGGTTATCTTATTGGACTGGGTTAGGGTTATCTTATTGGATTGCTCGGATGTATGCTGTCAAAAACAGGAACACGGTGCACAGATTGGTGTCTTAAAGAGAGAGATATGGAAGAGGTTTACTGAACAGAATGTTAAACGTCAGGGAGAAATCCTCTAAGAGACTTTTCTCTTTTCCCTCCTTTCATTTCAGCACAATATGTTTGATTGACAGGCCTTTCTCTGTCGATAGAGGAGCTTTGATGTCTGGAGGTCTCTGTCGATAGAGGAGGTTTTATAGTTGGAGGTCTCTGTCGATAGAGGAGGTTTTATAGTTGGAGGTCTCTGTCGATAGAGGAGGTTTTATAGTTGGAGGTCTCTGTCGATAGAGGAGGTTTTATAGTTGGAGGTCTCTGTCGATAGAGGATGTTTTATAGTTGGAGGTCTCTGTCGATAGAGGAGGTTTTATAGTTGGAGGTCTCTGTCGATAGAGGAGGTTTTATAGTTGGAGGTCTCTGTCGATAGAGGAGGTTTTATAGTTGGAGGTCTCTGTCGATAGAGGAGGTTTTATAGTTGGAGGTCTCTGTCGATAGAGGAGGTTTTATAGTAGGAGGTCTCTGTTGATAGAGGAGGTTTTATAGTTGGAGGTCTCTGTCGATAGAGGAGGTTTTATAGTAGGTCTCTGTTGATAGAGGAGGTTTTATAGTAGGAGGTCTCTGTTGATAGAGGAGGTTTGATAGTTGGGGATGAGATTTGTTTTGTGTACACAGAAAATTACAACATTTTCCTGACTGGCATGTTCAACCCCACCAGGTGGAGAGCAGAGAAAGATACAATGGAATACAACATTTAGTCATTCAGGTAACTGACTAAATTAACACTGACAAAGTGTCCTAATAAGAAATGGCCACCAAGAGCCAGAACAGTGTCACGATCTTGTAAATAACAACACTTCTAAAGAGCAGACCACTAACACGCACACGTCCCAGTATAGTTCCACATCTTTAACACCACACACACTATCCCAAACTGGCTCAGAACAAAATAACAAAACTAGTCTAAACACACTCCCACAACGTAGTGCTCAGACACACTATCCCATAACGTAGTGCTCAGACACACTAACACACACACTATCCCATAACGTAGTGCTCAGACACACTAACACACACACTATCCCATAACGTAGTGCTCAGACACACTAACACACACACTATCCCATAACGTAGTGCTCAGACACACTAACACACACTATCCCATAACGTAGTGCTCAGACACACTAACACACACACTATCCCATAACGTAGTGCTCAGACACACTAACACACACACTATCCCATATCCCATAACGTAGTGCTCAGACACACTAACACACACACTATCCCATAACGTAGTGCTCAGACACACTAACACACACTATCCCATAACGTAGTGCTCAGACACACTAACACACACACTATCCCATAACGTAGTGCTCAGACACACTAACACACACACTATCCCATAACCCATAACGTAGTGCTCAGACACACTAACACACACACTATCCCATAACGTAGTGCTCAGACACACTAACACACACTATCCCATAACGTAGTGCCACACTAACCCATAACGTACAGACACACTAACATAACACTAACACACACACTATCCCATAACCCATATCCCACACTAACCCACTATCCCATAACGTACGTAGTGCTCAGACACACTAACACACACTATCCCATAACGTAGTGCTCAGACACACTAACACACACTATCCCATAACCCATAACGTAGTGCTCAGACACACTAACACACACTATCCCATAACCCATAACGTAGTGCTCAGACACACTAACACACACTATCCCATAACGTAGTGCTCAGACACACTAACACACACTATCCCATATCCCATAACGTAGTGCTCAGACACACTAACACACACACTATCCCATAACCCATAACGTAGTGCTCAGACACACTAACACAAACAAACAATATCCATAACCCACAGGTGGGGAAAAATGCTACTTAAGTATGATCCCCAATTTGAGACAACGATAACCAGCTGCCTCTAATTGGGAATCATACCAAAACCCCAACATAGAAAAACAACCTAGAACCCCACATAGAAAATATAAACTAGACTAGACACACACACAATTTGGTTGAGATTTGGTGACTGACACACACACACACACACACACACACACACATTTAAACCCCCTATGCTCTTTTGAGACCTCTCTTTCAAAGTCACTGAGATCTCTTCTTCTAGCCATGGTAACCAACATAACTGGCAATTGGGATTTTTTTAATGAGCATGATGGGATGTTAACTGCTTAATTAACTCAGGAACCACACCCTTGTTGGAAGCACCTGCTTTCAATACACTTTGTATCCCTCATTTACTCAAGTGTTTCCTTAATTTGGCCAGTTACCTGTCTATATTCCATTCAACTCAAGGGGCTTTATTGTCATGGGAAACATGTGTTAACATTGCCAAATCAAGTGAAGTAGATAATATACAAAAGTGAAATAAACAATAAAAATTAACAGTAAACATTACACATACAGAGGTTTCAAAGAATAAAGACATTACAAATGTCATATTATATATATACAGTGTTTTAACAATGTACAAATGGTTAAAGGACACAAGGGAAAATAAATAAGCAGAAATATGGGTTGTATTTACAATGGTGTTTGTTCTTCACTGGTTGCCCTTTTCTTGTGGCAACAGGTCACAAATATCACTGCTGTGATGGAACACTGTGGAATTTCACCCAGTAGATATGGGAGTTTATCAAAATTGGGTTTGTTTTCAAATTCTTTGTGGGTCTGTGTTATCTGAGGGAAATATGTGTCTCTAATATGGTCATACATTGGGCAGGAGGTTAGGAAGTGCAGCTCAGTTTCCACCTCATTTTGTGGGCAGTGAGCACATAGCCTGTCTTCTCTTGAGAGCCATGTCTGCCTACAGCGGCCTTTCTCAATAGCAAGGCTATGCTCACTGAGTCTGTACATAGTCAAAGCTTTCGTTAAGTTTAGGTCAGTCATAATGGTCAGATATTCTGCCACTGTGTTCTCTCTGTTTAGGTGCCAAATAGCATTCTAGTTTGCTCTGTTTTTTTGTTAATTCTTTCCAATGTGTTAAGTAATTATCTTTTTGTTTTCTCATGATTTGGTTGGGTCTAATTGTGTTGCTGTTCTGGGGCTCTGTGGGGTGTGTTTGTGTTTATGAACAGAGCCCCAGGACCAGCTTGCTTAGGGGACTCTTCTCCAGGTTCATCTCTCTGTAGGTGATGGCTTTGTTATGGAAGGTTTGGGAATCACTTCCTTTTAGGAGGTTGTAGAATTTAATGGCTCTTTTCTGGATTTTGATAATTAGTGGGTATCGGCCTAATTCTGCTCTGCATGCATTATTTGGTGTTCTACGTTGTACACAGAGGATATTTTTGGCAGAATTCTGCATGCAGAGTCTCAATTTGGTGTTTGTCCCATTTTATGAAGTCTTGGTTGGTGAGCGGACCCCAGACCTCACAACCATAAAGGGCAAAGGGTTCTATGACTGATTCAAGTGTTTTTAACCAGATCCTCATTGGTATCTTGAATTTATATCTGACTGACAGTCTATATTTGACTGTCTTACTCTGGAGTTTTCCAGAAGAATTCTACTGGTGACTGTATTGTGATGCTTCAAGCAAGCAGTTGTTTAATAGACTGAAGAGATAGATAGATAGATAGATAGATAGATAGATAGATAGATAGATAGATAGATAGATAGATAGATAGATAGATAGATAGATAGATAGATAGATAGATAGATAGATAGATAGATAGATAGATAGATAGAGATAGATAGATAGATAGATAGATAGATAGATAGATAGATAGATAGATAGATAGATAGATAGATAGATAGATAGATAGATAGATAGATAGATAGATAGATAGATAGATAGATAGATAGATAGATAGATAGATAGACAGATAGACAGATAGATAGATATATAGATAGATAGATAGATAGATAGATAGATAGATAGATAGATAGATAGATAGATAGATAGATAGATAGATAGATAGATAGATAGATAGATAGATAGATAGATAGATAGATAGATAGATAGATAGATAGATAGATAGATAGATAGATAGATAGATAGATAGATAGATAGATAGATAGATAGATAGATAGATAGATAGATAGATAGATAGATAGATAGATAGATAGATAGATAGATAGATAGATAGATAGATAGATAGATAGATAGATAGATAGATAGATAGATAGATAGATAGATAGATAGATAGATAGATAGATAGATAGATAGATAGATAGATAGATAGATAGATAGATAGATAGATAGATAGATAGATAGATAGATAGATAGATAGATAGATAGATAGATAGATAGATAGATGTGCTTCTCTTCTGATGTTCATTCTGGAACCATCCACCTGTCTTTCAGAACTCTATAATTAACCTTGTCTGTCTGTCAGCCACACACACACACACACACACACACACACACACACACACACACACACACACACACACACACACACACACACACACACACACACACACACACACACACACACACACACACACACACACACACACACACACACACACACACACACACACACACACACACACACACACACACACACACACACACACACACACAGGCTCGCACTCACATATAGTATGTACACACACACACACACGAACACACACACACACACACACACACACACACACACACACACTGTCAGCCGCAAGAGTTAATTAAAACGCAGATTTCGAGAGGTGATAAGGAACAGCAAAAAATATCCCTTTGAAAAATGAAAAAAATTATTGAATTAATTTCTTTCTTTTCTTCCACACTTCATCTCACAAGAGGGGGACCGGAAGCTTTGTTTCCTCTCAGTCAATCATATTCCTTGTTGAAAGAGATGGGGAAAATAATACCAGGGCCAAACAATGCAGAGAGAGAGAGAGAGAGAGATATACAGAGAGATACAGAGAGATACAGAGAGATACAGAGAGAGGGGGGAGAGAGGGAGGGAAGGATACAGGGGGAGAGAGGGAGGGAAAGATACAGGGGGAGAGAGGGAGGGAAAGATACAGGGGGAGAGAGGGAGGGAAAGATACAGGGGGAGAGAGGGATGGAAAGATACAGGGGGAGAGAGGGAGGAAGTGTGTGTGAGAGAGAGAGGGAGGGAAAGATACAGGGGGAGAGGGGAGGGAAAGATACAGGGGGAGAGAGGGAGGGAAAGATACAAGGGGAGAGAGGGAGGGAAAGATACAGGGGGAGAGGGGGAGGGAAAGATACAGGGGGAGAGAGGGAGGGAAAGATACAGGGGGAGAGAGGGAGGGAAAGATACAGGGGGAGAGAGGGAGGGAAAGATACAGGGGGAGAGAGGGAGGGAAAGATACAGGGGGAGAGAGGGAGGGAAAGATACAGGGGAGAGAGGGAGGGAAAGATACAGGGGGAGAGAGGGAGGGAAAGATACAGGGGGAGAGAGGGAGGGAAAGATACAGGAGGAGAGAGGGAGGGAAAGATACAGGGGGAGAGGGGAGGGAAAGATACAGGGGGAGAGAGGGAGGGGAGGATACAGGGGGAGAGAGGGAGGGAAAGATACAGGGGGAGAGAGGGAGGGAAAGATACAGGGGGAGAGAGAGAGGGAAAGATACAGGGGGAGAGAGGGAGGGAAAGATACAGGGGGAGAGAGGGAGGGAAAGATACAGGGGGAGAGAGGGAGGGAAAGATACAGGGGGAGAGAGGGAGGGAAAGATACAGGGGGAGAGAGGGAGGGAAAGATACAGGGGGAGAGAGGGAGGGAAAGATACAGGGGGAGAGAGGGAGGGAAAGATACAGGGGGAGAGAGGGAGGAAGTGTGTGTGAGAGAGAGAGGGAGGGAAAGATACAGGGGGAGAGAGGGAGGAAGTGTGTGTGAGAGAAAGAGGGAGGGAAAGATACAGGGGGAGAGGGGGAGGGAAAGATACAGGGGGAGAGGGGGAGGGAAAGATACAGGGGGAGAGAGGGAGGGAAAGATACAGGGGGAGAGAGGGAGGGAAAGATACAGGGGGAGAGAGGGAGGAAGTGTGTGTGAGAGAGAGAGGGAGGGAAAGATACTGTGGGAGAGAGGGAGGAAGTGTGTGTGAGAGAGGGAGGAAGTGTGTGTGAGAGAGAGGGAGGGAAAGATACTGTGGGAGAGAGGGAGGAAGTGTGTGTGAGAGAGAGAGGGAGGGAAAGATACAGGGGGAGAGGGGGAGGGAAAGATACAGGGGGAGAGGGGGAGGGAAAGATACAGGGGGAGAGAGGGAGGGAAAGATACAGGGGGAGAGAGGGAGGGAAAGATACAGGGGGAGAGAGGGAGGAAGTGTGTGTGAGAGAGAGAGGGAGGGAAAGATACAGGGGGAGGGGGAGGGAAAGATACAGGGGGAGAGAGGGAGGGAAAGATACAGGGGGAGAGAGGGAGGAAGTGTGTGTGAGAGAGAGGGAGGGAAAGATACTGTGGGAGAGAGGGAGGAAGTGTGTGTGAGAGAGGGAGGAAGTGTGTGTGTGTGAGAGAGGGAGGAAGTGTGTGTGAGAGAGAGGGAGGGAAAGATACTGTGGGAGAGAGGGAGGAAGTGTGTGTGAGAGAGGGAGGAAGTGTGTGTGAGAGAGAGGGAGGGAAAGATACTGTGTGAGAGAGGGAGGAAGTGTGTGTGAGAGAGAGGGAGGGAAAGATATTGTGGGAGAGAGGGAGGAAGTGTGTGTGAGAGAGGGAGGAAGTGTGTGTGAGAGAGGGAGGAAGTGTGTGTGAGAGAGAGGGAGGGAAGATACTGTGGGAGAGATGGAGGAAGTGTGTGTGAGAGAGAGGGAGGGAAAGATACTGTGGGAGAGAGGGAGGAAGTGTGTGTGAGAGAGAGGGAGGGAAAGATACTGTGGGAGAGAGGGAGGAAGTGTGTGTGAGAGAGGGAGGAAGTGTGTGAGAGAGAGGGAGGAAGTGTGTGTGAGAGAGAGAGGGAGGAAGTGTGTGTGAGAGAGAGAGGGAGGAAGTGTGTGTGAGAGAGGGAGGAAGTGTGTGTGAGAGAGGGAGGAAGTGTGTGAGAGAGAGGGAGGAAGTGTGTGTGAGAGAGAGAGGAGGAAGTGTGTGTGAGAGAGAGAGGGAGGAAGTGTGTGTGAGAGAGGGAGGAAGTGTGTGTGAGAGAGGGAGGAAGTGTGTGTGAGAGAGGGAGGAAGTGTGTGTGAGAGAGAGAGGGAGGAAGTGTGTGTGAGAGAGGGAGGAAGTGTGTGTGAGAGAGGGAGGAAGTGTGTGAGAGAGAGGGAGGAAGTGTGTGTGAGAGAGGGGAGGAAGTGTGTGTGAGAGAGAGAGGGAGGAAGTGTGTGTGAGAGAGAGGGGGAGGAAGTGTGTGTGAGAGAGGGAGGAAGTGTGTGTGAGAGAGGGAGGAAGTGTGTGTGAGAGAGGGAGGAAGTGTGTGTGAGAGAGGAGGGAGGAAGTGTGTGTGAGAGAGAGGGAGGAAGTGTGTGTGAGAGAGGGAGGAAGTGTGTGTGAGAGAGGGAGGAAGTGTGTGTGAGAGAGGGAGCTCCAGATCCCAGGGTTAGGGATCGCAATGCAGCGTTCAAAGAAAATGGAGGCATTTGATAATAATAATAATTATTATTATTATGAAATATTTTATTTATTATAATTTGGTGGATGCTTATATTTTTCCTATGTCATATATTTGTTCCTGTGTTCACATGCATGTCTGTCAGCCATGTGTGAATTGGAAATGAGGTTTTGTATATCCCACCCTCGGAGAGTGGGGTCACAGCCAGGGTCTGCCATGATCAATGGAGAGAGGTGGCTGAGAGAGACAACGTGAGCTGGAGGAAAGAAATGACAGCAACAACAAAGCCGTTGTGTTGAACTAATGGACGGCACACACACTTCTGAAGACCCGGAGCTGAAGCCCACAGCTTCACAGACACCACAACATACATTACAGCAAATTAAGCCTGGAAAAAGAGACTTGAATCAAAATCCTGTTGAAATGCAGCTACATAATTATTACAATTATTATAATTATTATACATTATCAATGGCAGGCAACAGAGATAAGGACTCTCTAATTAGTGTTTTAATTACAGCATATTTTGACATGTCAGCTGTCAGTCAAACTGTGCAAAAGTTAAATCAAAATATACGTTCAGGCATTCATTCACAGTGGATAAGGTTAAGGTTAGGGTAAGGTTAGAGTTAAGGTAAGGGTTAAGATTATGGTTAAGGTTAGGGTAAGGTTAGAGTTAAGGTAAGGGTTAAGATTAGGGTTAGGGTTAAGGTTAGGGTAAGGTTAGAGTTAAGGTAAGGGTTAAGATTAGGGTTAGGTTTAAGGTTAAGGTTAGGTTTAGTGTTAAAGTTAGGGTTAAGGTTAAGGTTAGGTTTAGTGTTAAGGTTAGGGTTAAGGTTAAGGTTAGGTTTAGTGTTAAGGTTAGGGTTAAGGTTAAGGTTAGGTTTAGTGTTAAGGTTAGGGTTAAGGTTAAGGTTAGGTTTAGTGTTAAGGTTAGGGTTAAGGTTAGGGATCGGGTTCAAACAGAATAACTAATATTACTAAATGAGTGTCTAGCATTGGAATCTGATGAGAGAGAAATAGAGATGTGCTTTATTCCTTCAATAAAGGCTGTGAACTCTCGTTCACACCGACCCACACAAACACCCACTATCATGTACTTTGTTTGCTCCGGTGTACAAACAAAGACACTCCATTTCAATCCACTTAATAAAACTACAGATTCACTCCAGAAGCCACAACAGAGAATATCATTAGAACATGTAATATATGTATTTCTACAGTAGACAGATGGGCCTGTAGGTATTACATTCTCTCTCTATGGCAGGAACCCAGTAATCTGGCAGATGCCTCAGTCAAAGTCCTCCTGACGGTAGAGTCTGGAAAGGCTCCTTACATCAATAATGAAGGGGGCTGTGCTTCTTACTGATTGGTTCCCCTTGGTGTCTTTCTCACTCAACACCAACAAGAACAGCCACACACAGCCCCCCGAGAGCCGCCCCCTTCCAATTACAACTGTTGGATTTTCAAATCAGAACAACTAGAGGTCTCAACCCGCCAGGAAAAAAACAACATTTGAGAGAACCAATCAATGCGTCCGCTACTAATATTACATTAACAAATGGCCTCCTGCCCAGACTGGTGAGTCACAGCTCTTCCTCTCTGTGGTCACGTGGGTCGCATCAGCCAGGCTAGGACCACAGCCAGGCTATGACCACAGCCAGGCTAGGACCACAGCCAGGCTAGGACCACAGCCAGGCTATGACCACAGCCAGGCTAGGACCACAGCCAGGCTATGACCACAGCCAGGCTAGGACCACAGCCAGGCTAGGACCACAGCCAGGCTAGGACCACAGCCAGGCTAGGACCACAGCCAGGCTATGACCACAGCCAGGCTAGGACCACAGCCAGGCTAGGACCACAGCCAGGCTAGGACCACAGCCAGGCTAGGACCACAGCCAGGCTAGGACCACAGCCAGGCTAGGACCACAGCCAGGCTAGGACCACAGCCAGGCTAGGACCACAGCCAGGCTAGGACCACAGCCAGGCTAGGACCACAGCCAGGCTAGGACCACAGCCAGGCTAGGACCACAGCCAGGCTAGGACCACAGCCAGGCTAGGACCACAGCCAGGCTATGACCACAGCCAGGCTTGGACCACAGCCAGGCTAGGACCACAGCCAGGCTAGGACCACAGAGGCAAAACATATTTTATATGTGGCGTATTACCTTTCCCGAGCTATGGAAGCCTATCAGGGTCAAAGGCAAATTGACAGTCTCTGATGGGGGAATTGAATTGTCGATATCAATTTCACAGCCTGACAGAGAGTTGGAAAGAGAGAGAATATGTGTCTCTGTGTGTGTGTGTGTGTGTGTGTGTGTGTGTGTGTGTGTGTGTGTGTGTGTGTGTGTGTGTGTGTGTGTGTGTGTGTGTGTGTGTGTGTGTGTGTGTGTGTGTGTGTGTGTGTGTGTGTGTGTGTGTGTGTGTGTGTGTGTGTGTGTGTGTGTGTGTGTGTGTGTGTGTGTGTGTGTGTGTGTGTGTGTGTGTGTGTGTGTGTGTGTGTGTGGCACTGAGAGTTGGGTGTCAGTAGCCAAAATGAGCGGTGACCGGGATCTGAATTAGGTGCACGCTGTGGAGAAGAGCAGACGACAATTAGGGACGGACCAATACAATAGGATAGGTTCCTACACTCTTAAGTGGATTCTTTTGCACTGTCCTGAAAAGGTCAGTGGATACGGATGTGTCCCAAATCTCTTAACAGGCTTCCTTGCCTCCACCACACACTCATGTAAAGTAGGGAGGATCCGAATGAATTCCATCCCATTATCTTCACCTGTTAAGTATTCCCAGATCAGATCATATCTCGAGGATATGGTTGCATTGGATCAATGTCTACTGTTCTGTCAGTCACTTTGCATTGAAGCATCTGCTAAACGGCCACATTATGATGTAGCCAAGGAGGTCCAGCTGGTTAAGACCAACGGGATTTACGGATAAAGAACTTCTCTGCAGTTTGAGAGTAGATGATGGCGTGAGTAAACTGTGTGTGTGTGTAGCTTAGTCTTTTCCTCAATTGCATATTAACACCACATTTATGCACTCCAGTGAAGTGTGGTTAAGTGTTTGTCAACATTCAGTTACAACACACACACACACACACACACACACACACACACACACACACACACACACACACACACACACACACACACACACACACACACACACACACACACACACACACACACACACACACACACACACACACAGACGCATTATCATGAGTGGTTAATGGTGCTTGTCTAGGCTCCTTTGAACCCCTCTGCATATGTGTCTTAAACTGGCTCTTAAAGATAAACACTGTGTGTGTGTGGCTCTCACAGATTAACTGTGGGAATACAAATATCAATTTGTTTTTGGTAGTAAACAACAGAAGAACATAAGGCCTGTCCTAGAAAATGGGCTCTCGAGTGGCGCAGCGGTCTAGGGCACTGCATCTCAGTGCTAGAGGTGTCACTACAGACCCCGGTTCAATCCCGGGCTGTATCACAACCAGCCGTGAGCGCACAACAAGTTAAGTAACATTTTTAAAATAGGGCCTATTCACTTATTTATTGAACCAGGATAGTTCACTCAAAGACAGTTAAGAACAAGTTGTTATCTACATTGATGGCCACCAAAAGGCTAAAGGCCTCCTGCGGGGACTGGGGCAGGGATTCAAAATACACATACAGGACAAAACACACGACAAGAGAGACACAACACTACATAAGGAGAGACAACAGCACAGCATGGCAGCAACACAACATGACAACAGCATGGCAGCAACACAACATGACAACAACATGGTAGCAACACAACATGGCAGCAGCACAACATGGTATCAGCACGAATCATGGTACAAACATTAGTGGGCACAGACAACAGCACAAAGGGCAAGAAGGTAGAGACAACAATACATTATACAAAGCAGCTACAACTGTCAGTAAGAGTGTTCATGATTGAGTCTTTGAATGAAGAGATGGAGATAAAACTGTCCGGTTTGAGTGTTTGTTGCAGTTTGTTCCAGTCGCCAGCTGCAGCGAACTGAAAAGACGAGCGACCCAGTGATGTGTGTGCTCTGGGGACCTTTAACAGAATGTGACGCAGAACGGGTGTTGTATGTGGAGGATGAGGGCTGCAGTAGGTATCTCAGCATGGGTAAGCTGGTCATCTGAATCAGGGTTAGTTTGGCAGCTGTGGTGAAAGAGGAGTGATTACGATAGAGGAAACCAAGTCTAGATGTAACTTTAGCCTGCAGCTCTGATATGTGCTGAGAGAAGGACAGTGTGCCGTCTAGCCAGTAACAACTGCTTTCCAAGGACTCCTACACTGAACAGTCAATATGGTTCCTGTGTTATAGTAGTGTCATTTCATCGGTGTGACTGGGAGACATTATGTGATTTTGTAGAAAAAAAGTGAAACCAGTGGAACTGCCAAAATAAAGGAAACACCAACATAAAGTGTCTTAATAGGGCGTTGGGGCACCACGAGACAGAACAGCTTCAGTGCACCGTAGATTCTACCAGTTTCTAACCTGGTCCCTTGTGTAATTTAATTGGCATGACTATAGATACATTACACTTTTTTTTTGGGGGGATTGACGTTGTAAAACCCATTTAAATGTAAGTGATATGGCATACACAAAACAGTGAACCTTGTCCTGTGTGTTTGTGTCATTTCATTAGCGTGGCTACATACATTGCAAAATATGGTTTAGGAAAAGTGACATTGAAAATGGAAAATCCATTTGAATTGCTTTAGCTGTAATGCAGACGCTTTAGTATGGATTACATCCTAACCCACGTTAATCCATCAGGAGAAACACACACACACGCACGCACGCACACACACGCACATGCACGCACACGCACACACACACACGCACACGCACACGCACACACACACACACACACACACACACACACACACACACACACACACACACACACACACACACACATTGATCCAACAGAGATATGCAGTAAACCGCTGTGTCGTGCCTTGCTGCCTGCAAGACACTTTCTCCTCTTTTTTAGTCCTCTTTCTCACTCCTTTATTCCCATTTAGTCCCTCTTTCATCTCCCTTAATTCCTTTCAAAAGTGTAGATGATAGCTTTATTGTTTTTCTGTATTGTAGAGCACAGAAGCTCTATAACTGAATTGTGAAAGGCTTGTAAACAGAGAGAATGGTTATGAAATTAGATTTGATTGTTTTAGGGTTTTTAACATTTACATATTTATTGGTGAGTAGTATGCTAATGTGTTTGCAGCAGAACGGCAATTCAATGATGCTGTGTGTGTGTCTGTGTGTGTTTGTCTCTGCGTCATGCATTTGGTTTTATACTTTTGAATAATATTACTTGTGGGAAAGGCTTGTTATTACGAAATGTCTAAATCTATGTTCATCTTCTTTAGTAGTAAATTGAATAATCATCATTGCTAATGGATATTTCAGTGTATCATGTTACCTTGAAGTGATGGCATATCTTAATTTGTTTCATTATGTCTCTTTTATACAGATCATTTTGAAACCTAAAGTCAATTCATTAGATATCCTCGGGGAATACGTGAAAGTGATTAACAATTTGTATTATTTTGTCATTAGCTGTTTTGATGCAGATGTTTTAATGCAGTCTGTTTTTTCTCATTTTTTTGCCTCTCCTCTCTCTCTCTCTCTCTCTCTCTCTCTCTCTCTGTCTCTCTGTCTCTCTGCTCTCTCTCTCTCTCTCTCTCTCTCTCTCTCTCTCTCTTCTCTCTCTCTCTCGTTCTCTCTCTCTCTCTATCTCTCTCTCTCTCACAGGTTCTCTGCCAAACTGAAAGGGAGTTTTCCTCCATCTCTGTCGCTGAGGGAAGCGGTCATTAGGGGCCATGAGTTGCTGCTGGGGCTACCGTCATTGTATCCCTCCGACGCGGAACACTTAAAATGGGGTCTATGTTACCAGCTACCATGGCCGCCAAGCGGCAAGCCATGCTCTAATCGCCTAGGCAACAACCTTTCTGTGACCTACGACTTCCTGTCTCTACTTCCTGCTCTGGCCACACCCCTTCCTTACCTGTCGCCCAACCTGATTTCAAACTTGCCTGCTTCCTTTCCTAATATTCTCCCCTTTCTCTTGTTTTCTTAATAAGATAACCCCTCCTATCCTCCCTTCCTCCCTAACGATGGCCAACAGGTTTCTCCACCTCCCCTCCATCCCGCTCTCCCTATCCCTCTCACCATCCATCTTCCTCTACCTTCTCCCCCCATTACTTCTTCTCCTCCACCTCCCTGTGTCCGTCCGGGGGGACTGCTGGCTGATCGAGGGGGATAAAGGCTACGTGTGGCTGGCCATCTGCAGTCAGAACCAGCCCCCGTATGAGACCATCCCCCAGCACATCAACAATACGGTACTGTTATGTTCTATATTATATTTTGTATATATTATGCTATACAGCCTAACCCTAGCAGTAATTGTAAAATATGTCATTTTAATTGCAATGCTGGTTTTACTCACTTGGGGTGTTCCTTTTCAACTACCGAATAACATCACCAAGAGTTAGCACAATATAGAATTGAAACAGTAGTGGGGCTGGAATAGAGCCTTGAGGGACACTAAACCATACCTTACTTTTCAACCACCATAGTTCACATGTCCCATAGGAACCACCATAGTTTGGCAAAGCTAAAACTGAATGTTTTGTTTATGCTAGCTTACAAATACTAGCTCACTGTTTTGCTATAATAGCTCACTGTTTTGTTATAATAGCTCACTGTTTTGCTATACTAGCTCACTGTTTTGCTATAATAGCTCACTGTTTTGCTATAATAGCTCACTGTTTTGCTATAATAGCTCACTGTTTTGCTATAATAGCTCACTGTTTTGCTATAATAGCTCACTGTTTTGTTATAATAGCTCACTGTTTTGCTATAATAGCTCACTGTTTTGTTATAATAGCTCACTGTTTTGCTATAATAGCTCACTGTTTTGTTATAATAGCTCACTGTTTTGCTATAATAGCTCACTGTTTTGCTATACTAGCTCACTGTTTTGCTATAATAGCTCACTGTTTTGCTATACTAGCTCACTGTTTTGTTATAATAGGGGTTTTGTTATACTCCTTGTTGAGCTGTTTGATGAAAAAAAGTCTAGTTCTTTTCAATGAGATTTTATTTAATTTATTTGACCATTTGAAAAACAACCGCGTGGATACAATGCATTTATAAAAGTTTACAACTTATTTCCATTGTGGTCCTCTTTCAACCCAACTTTCAACAGTAATGCGAGCTAAGCTCGTGAATGCCGAGCCGTTTGATATTCAACAAGTTCTCGTTCTGTCAACACAACAGGTCCATGACCTGAGGCTGAATGAGAACAAGCTGAAAGCAGTGCTATTCCACTCCATGTATCGCTTCACCAACCTCACGGACCTCAACCTCACCAAGAACGAGATCTCTTACATAGAGGACGGGGCCTTTACCCATCAGGCCAACCTACAGGTAAGGGATTTGATTGGTTGGTTGATGTGTTGAGATGAAGGGATTTGATTGGTTATTTGTTTGATTCGTTGGTTGGTTGGTTGATAAAGAGATCTTTCACATAGAGGACATGGCTTTCACCGATCAGGCCAACCTACAGGTCATTGGTTTGATTGGTTGGTTGGTTGGTTGGTTGATTGGTTAGTTGGTTGGATGACAATGAGATCTCTTACTTCGGGGATGGGCAACTCCTCTGGGGCCTGATTGGTGTCACCCTTTTGCCCAGCCCCAGTTCACATACAGTAACTTTGGAAAGCATTCAGACTCTTTGACTATTTCCACTTTTTTTAACGTTACAGCCTTATTCTTAATAATTAAATTATTTTTTTTGCCTCATCCATTTACACACAATACCCCATAATGACAAAGCAAAAATAGGTTTTTAGAAATGTATGCTAATTTATAAAAATAAAAAAATGTCACATTTACATAAGTATTCAGAGTCTTCTTGGGTATGATGCTACAAGCTTGGCACACCTGTATTTGGGGAGTTTCTCCCATTCTTCTCTGCAGATCCTCTCAAGCTCTGTCAGGTTGGATAGGGAGAGTTGCTGCACAGCTATTTTCAGGTTTCTCCAGAGATGTTCGATCGGGTTCAAGTCCGGGCTCTAGCTGGGCCACTCAAGGACATTCAGAGACTTGTCCTGAAGCCACTCCTGCGTTGTCTTGGCTGTGTGCTTAGGGTCGTTGTCCTGTTGGAAGGTGAACCTTTGCCCCAGTCTGAAGTCCTGAGCGCTCTGGAGCAGGTTTTCATCAAGGATCTCTCTGTACTTTGCTCCGTTAGTCTTTTCCTCGATCGTCCCAGTCCCTGCTGCTGAAAAACATCCCCACAGCATGATGCTGCCACCACCATGCTTAGGGATGACGTTCTACCATAGGGATGACGTTCCACCGTGGGGATGACGTTCCACCGTAGGGATGACGTTCCACCGTAGGGATGACGTTCCACCGTAGGGATGACGTTCCACCGTAGGGATGACGCTCCACCGTAGGGATGACGTTCCACCAGAGAGTCCGTAGGGATGACGCTCCACCGTAGGGATGACGTTCCACCGTAGGGATGACGCTCCACCGTAGGGATGACGCTCCACCGTAGGGATGACGTTCCACCGTAGGGATGACGTTCCACCCGGGGATGACGTTCCACCGTAGGGATGACGTTCCACCGTAGGGATGACGTTCCACCGTGGGGATGACGTTCCACCGTAGGGATGACGTTCCACCGTAGGGATGACGCTCCACCGTAGGGATGACTTTCCTCCAGACGTGACACTTGGCATTCAGGCCACAGAGTTCAATCTTGGTTTCATCAGACCAGAGAGTCTTGTTTAGAGTCCTTTAGGTACATTTTGGCAAACTCTAAGCGGGCTGTCATTTACTTTATACTGAGGAGTGGCTTCTGTCTGGCCACTCTACCATAGAGACTTGATTGGTGGAGTGCTGCAGAGATGATTGTCCTTCTGGAAGGTTTTTCCATCTCCACAGAAGAACTTTGGAGCTCTTAGTTGTTCTAAATGCACTTCTTTCATTTAAGAATGGTGGAGGCCACTGTGTTCTTGGGGACCTTCAATGCTGCAGACATTTTGTTGGTACCTTTCCCCAGATCTGTGCCTCGACACAATCCTCTCTCGGATTTCTACAGACAATTCCTTTGACCTCATGGCTTGGTCTTTGCTCTGACATGCATGGTCAACTTTGTGACCTTATATAGACAGGTGTGTGTCCCTTTCCAAATCATGTCCAATCAATTGAATTTACCACAGGTGGACTAAAAGTTGTAGAAACATCTCAAGGATGATCAATTGAAACAGGATGCACCTGAGCTCAATTTCGAGTCTCATAGAAAAGGGTCTGAATACTTATGTAAATAAGGTACTTCTGTTTTAATTTTTAAGACATTTGCAAAATTTCAAAAAATCTATTTTTGCCTTGTCATTATGGGGTATTTTGTGTAGAAGGCTGAGGATTTTATTTGATCAATTTTAGAATAAAGTTGTAATGTAACCAAATGTGGAAAAAGTCAAGGGGTCTGAGTACTTTCCGAAGGCACTGTACATGACCCAAATAGTCAGTTAATCCATTTAGAATGCAATCAGTATAATCAGCTGTGTTCGCTAGAGACGGGGAAAAGTGTGAAGCCACTCCGGCCCCTGAGGACTGGAGTTTCCCATCCCTGTCTTACATAGAGGATGGGGCTTTCACTGATTTGGCAAACCCACCTGTCAAGGAGGAGTGGATGTTTGATTGGTTGATCGGTCGGTTGTTTCGTTGATTGTTTGGCTGTTGGCTTGATTGGTCGACTGGTTTATTGATGGATTCGATTGACTGATTTGACTTTACTTACTTTAATGCGTGTTAAGGTTTTACATTAATACAAAACCATTTAGGGTAAACACAATAAGTCAAAAGGAAAATCTCAAACAATCCCCTCTTCTCCATGTTATAGATCAATAGTTTGACCAGTGTGTTATGTAGTTCTCCCATTGTGGTCCCTTCTAATCCTACGCCCTCCACCTGTTCTCCCATTGTGGTCCCTTCTAATCCTACGCCCTCCACCTGTTCTCCCATTGTGGTCCCTTCTAATCCTACGCCCTCCACCTGTTCTCCCATTGTGGTCCCTTCTAATCCTACGCCCTCCACCTGTTCTCCCATTGTGGTCCCTTCTAATCCTACGCCCTCCACCTGTTCTCCCATTGTGGTCCCTTCTAATCCTACGCCCTCCACCTGTTCTCCCATTGTGGTCCCTTCTAATCCACCTGTTCTCCCATTGTGGTCCCTTCTAATCACCTGTTCTCCCATTGTGGTCCCTTCTAATCCTACGCCCTCCACCTGTTCTCCCATTGTGGTCCCTTCTAATCCTACGCCCTCCACCTGTTCTCCCATTGTGGTCCCTTCTAATCCTACGCCCTCCACCTGTTCTCCCATTGTGGTCCCTTCTAATCCTACGCCCTCCACCTGTTCTCCCATTGTGGTCCCTTCTCCTACACCTGTTCTCCCATTGTGGTCCCTTCTAATCCTACGCCCTCCACCTGTTCTCCCATTGTGGTCCCTCCACCTCCACCTGTTCTCCCATTGTGGTCCCTTCTAATCCTACGCCTCCACCTGTTCTCCCATTGTGGTCCCTTCTAATCCTACGTCCTCCACCTGTTCTCCCATTGTGGTCCCTTCTAATCCTACGCCCTCCACCTGTTCTCCCATTGTGGTCCCTTCTAATCCTACGCCCTCCACCTGTTCTCCCATTGTGGTCCCTTCTAATCCTACGCCCTCCACCTGTTCTCCCATTGTGGTCCCTTCTAATCCTACGTCCTCCACCTGTTCTCCCATTGTGGTCCCTTCTAATCCTACGCCTCCACCTGTTCTCCCATTGTGGTCCCTTCTAATCCTACGCCCTCCACCTGTTCTCCCATTGTGGTCCCTTCTAATCCTACGCCCTCCACCTGTTCTCCCATTGTGGTCCCTTCTAATCCTACGCCCTCCACCTGTTCTCCCATTGTGGTCCCTTCTAATCCTACCTGTCCCCCACCTGTTCTCCCATTGTGGTCCCTTCTAATCCTACGCCCCACCTCCACCTGTTCTCCCATCTCCCATGGTCCCTTCTAATCCTCCTGTTCTCCCATTGTGGTCCCTTCTAATCCTACGCCCTCCACCTGTTCTCCCATTGTGGTCCCTTCTAATCCTACGCCCTCCACCTGTTCTCCCATTGTGGTCCCTTCTAATCCTACGCCCTCCACCTGTTCTCCCATTGTGGTCCCTTCTAATCCTACGCCCTCCACCTGTTCTCCCATTGTGGTCCCTTCTAATCCTACGCCCTCCACCTGTTCTCCCATTGTGGTCCCTTCTAATCCTACGCCCTCCACCTGTTCTCCCATTGTGGTCCCTTCTAATCCTATGTCCCCCACCTGTTCTCCCATTGTGGTCCCTTCTAATCCTACGCCCTCCACCTGTTCTCCCATCATGGTCCCTTCTAATCCTACGCCCTCCACCTGTTCTCCCATTGTGGTCCCTTCTAATCCTATGTCCCCCACCTGTTCTCCCATTGTGGTCCCTTCTAATCCTATGTCCCCCACCTGTTCTCCATGCAGTGCACTGATTCCAGAAGCAGTCATTTCATAGGGAACATGCTGTCATTTGAGATGCCAAAGTCTTACTGTTTCTCCATTGTGGTCTCCTCTCATCCCAGGTCCTCCAGTTGGGTTACAACAAGCTGACCAACCTGACAGAGGGGATGATGCGGGGCCTGGGCCGCTTGCAGTGCCTCTTCCTCCAGCACAACCTCATCGAGGTCATTGACAACAAAGCATTCGAGGAGTCCAGCTCCAGCCTCAGCAGCATCGACCTCTCGTCCAATAAGCTGGCCCGGATCGATCCGTCAACGTTCACCGTGCTAAACCGGTTAATGGTCTGCGAGCTGGCAGGAAATCCTTTCCATTGTGGATGTGATCTGTATAGTTTTCTGACTTGGTTGGAGGCATTTAATAACGTGACACATACATACGACAGGCTGCAATGCGAGACCCCCGGCGAGCTGTTTCTCTACCCGCTCCTGAGCCCCGTGGCCGGGCACGGGCGCAGTGCTCGCACCATGCTCGCCACCATCTGTCGCGACGGCATGATCATACCCGGGATCACGTCTCAACCCGGCACCGACTGGGAGGGCTCCGGGATGGGCCCGGAGATGGACGGCCGGGTCGGGCCGTATCATCAGCCGACAGCGTCGTCCACGGCCGACCCCAACTTCAACCCCAGCATCAAACTCCAATGGGTCACTCTGTCTGCAGCCAAGCTGTTGGTCCAGATCCCTAAACCATACAGCAAGATGTACGTCCTGGTTCAATACAACCAGAGCTTCGTCTCGGACATCCAGAACCTCAAGGAGAAGAAGGAGAAGGTGACGTTGGTGGATCTCAAACCTCACACCAACTACACCTACTGCGTAGTGTCTATAAGTAAAAACCAGCGCAACAACCACACGTGCATCTTCTTCGCCACGCGAGAGGCTGGCCCTGACGACCACCACGCCAACCCGTCAACCATGACGCATTACATCATAACGATCCTGGGGTGTCTGCTGGGGATGGTGATCGTGCTCGGGCTCGTCTACTACTGCCTGAGGAAGCGTCGGATGCAGGAGGAGAAGGAGAAGGCGATCAGCGTGAAGAAGACCATCTTGGAGATGCGGTAAGAGGGACAATGGGTTATTTAGGTTGTTGAAACCCCAGCTCTTTATTCTTTGTTATTTGACATTATTTTACTCATCTCTTTTATAGCCTTGTTGTTTTTTATTATTCTCTCTCATTCCATTTTATTGTTGATACAATAAAGTGTGTTTGTGATTTAAATGCACTTGAATTAATTAAAGTTTGATTCGAGGTTTGAATAACTTGGGACTCATAGGTAGATGCGATGCACCTGAATTGCATACAGCTATTTTACCTGAGATGTAAAAATATTTTATCCTTGTATTTTATTTCCAGGTATGGACCGGAGGCTGCAGCACAGGCAGCTAACGACCCGGCAGCCATGCAGCATCTCCAGGAACAGGCCCAGAACCAGGGGCACCACGGAGGTCACCTCCACGGAGGAGGGGGTGGCGGGGGTAATAAACTTCCCCCCTCCACCTCCTCCAGCTCCGGCATGCTCCACGGTTCGGCCAACACCACCTCCTCCCGCCTCTCGACGCTCCCCCAAGTGGAGAAGATGGCCACGGCGTTCTGTGAAGCCATGGCAACCAATAAAGGGAACTATATGGACGTGAGGACTGGGGCAGGATTACCGGGAGACGGGGGAGGATTATTACTGGCAGGGGGAGGAGGAGGAGGGGGGGAGGCGATACTGGTGGATATGCGAAGCATCAACGGTTGCAGTGAAGATGGAATGGACGTTGGGAATGATTCGGATGACGACGGGCACGGATCTGCGTCGGAGATCTCGACAATCGCCATGGAGGTCGACAAAGTCAACCAGATTATCAACAACTGTATCGACGCGCTCAAGCTCGACTCCCTTGTTGCCACGGCAACATCTGGCGACAACCCTACTTCTCCTCCACCTGCTTGTATCACCTCCCTCGCTCGGAACCTTATCCCCCTCTCTCAAGGCCTCGCTGACACCTGCCAGATGCTCGCCTCCTCTCCCAAAATCCATGCCCCTCCCACGATGACCCCCGTCCCCCTCGTCATGCCCCTCTCGGAGCGTCCCGGAATCAGTGGAGGGGGGTTTCTCTCGCCACCCTACAGGGACCCACCACCGGCGAATGCCGTACGACCCTTACAGAGGCAGTTGAGCGATACAGGTGTGGTGGTCATGGGTGCTGGGAAGAACCGATGTAGCGTGTCCTCGGCTGGAGGATCCATGAAGAGCACCAGGGTCTTCAGTCTGGATGTCCCGGAGCCCCGCAGCCCGGGGCCCAACTCCTGCCCTCCATACCCAGAGAAGGGGAGCCCTGTTGGGTGTGGGGAAACCATGGAGAGGCTCCCTCTTGTGGGTGGAAATGGTAGTGGTTGTGGTAGTGGTGGTGATGGAAACGGGATGGGTTGTGGTGGTGGGAACGGAATGGGAGGAGGGGTTAATGAAGGTGGGGTGAATGTCAATGGAGGTGGGGTGGGTTGCGGAGGGGGAGGGAGAGGAGGGGGAGGCCCGGGAAAGCAGCAGCAGCATCATCATCTGGAGGTACATCCAGACTACCACTGTTCTGAGCACAGGCACTCCTTCCCCGCCCTCTACTACGAGAGATCCAACGACTCCCCCTCTCCCTCCCCATCCCAGAAGGCCTCCTTCCTCAAACCCCTGGGACGTACCAAAAGGGACCCTGCCGCCTACTCCCAGCTCTCCCCTTCCCGGCACCACAACTACTCCGGCTACTCCTCCAGCCCCGAATATTCCTCGGAAAACACCCTTCGAATCTGGGAGAGGTTCCGGCCACACAAGAAAGGCCCTCGCGACCCTCGCGAAGAGGCAACGTATATCGCTGCAGGCCACGCCTTGAGGAAGAAGGTTCAGTTTGCGAAAGACGAGGACCTCCATGATATCCTCGACTACTGGAAGGGGGTGTCGGCCCAGCAGAAGCTGTGAGAGATGAGGAAGAGGTGTAACCTAGAGGATGGCATACAGAAGGAGAAGACAGTGATGTCATAATTCTCAAGAACTCCCAGACAGTGAATGGACCTGAATGACACAACTACAACTGTTGGCTCCCATGTGCACTTCCTGGTCTCTTTTATGACATCATCTGTCTTCTCATTGTTTAACTTATCCTAGGCTGTTACAACAGCAGACTCTGACAGGAGATGAGGAGGATAGTAGTGGAAGTTATGGGGGAGACATTATGTAGTAGTAGTAGTAGCATGACACGGGGTATTGTTTTTTTTCTACAGTTCCACAATGGAACTACAGGGGTTCCACAATTCTACAAGTCGTTCCACAGAAATTCCACTGTTCCATTGCGGGTTCCATCATGGTTCCACAAGAGTTCCACAGTTTTACAATGGTTCTATAGAGGTTCCAAAGTTCCATAAAGGGTTCTATAATGTCTCTGTAACAGTTCCGTAGGGGTTCTATAGTGGTTCTAGAAGTTTCAAAGTTCTACATGGAGTTCCATAATGGTTCCACACTGAGCTTCTAGGTGGTTCCACATTCTCTTTTTTTCCAGGTTTGGGTAAACAAAAAAACAACAATATATCAGATTTCCTTTTGTCTGGCACTTTGGTCCTTGCAGACTACCATAGAAAGACAGAGCCAGGGTGATGAGGACTCAGTAATGACTGCAGAGTCTTGTCACTAGCAGGTGTCCTAAGACTCATTACAACATATCTCCCAACAACAAGCAGCAGCATTACTCGGCTTAAACCCTGGTCCCTTAAACAGCACAGCTCATAATCCCATCAACATTCAATTCATTCACTAAACACTGCAAGCATCCCAAGTGGCACCCTATTCCCTGTTTTCTGCACTACTTTTGACAAGGGCCCACAGGGTTCCCATAGGGCTCTGGTCAAAAGTAGTGAGCTATATTGGGAATAGGGTGCCATTTGGGACGCAGAGTCATTTCACTCTGCAGCCCACCACCTGCCTCCCTAGCAGCGCCATTTAGAGAGATAATTGAAAGCGGATGAGGAATTAGCAGTGTTTGCCTCAATCTCTTCTTCTTCCTTCGGAGTAGGGGGGAGAGAGGAGGGAGGATGGAGGGCAGAAGGAGGACAAGGAAGAGGGGGAGGATATTAAGCGATTCTTATCGTGTTAATTGTTCTCGGCTGTAATTAGCCCAAGAACAAAACAGGTGGAGATGCTGGCGTGGGTGGACACACACCGAGAGGTGTGTGTGTGGACGGTGGGAACCAGGCCCTGGAGCCCCTCTCTGTGTTTAGCAGGAGCGTGCTTATCGATTGGAAACACCTACACATGTTTTACAGAGCGTGGCATGCTGCTGGGGAGCTCCGCCATTTTGTTTTCTCCTTCTTCTTGGCCTTTTCTATATCAGACATGTGGATTGAGCAGATACATTGCATTCAGATAGCAAACAAGGAGGAAGGGACGTTTACACACACACACACGCACGCACACTCTCCGTGTGTGTGTTCAGATTACTATGATGTAAGCCATTTTCCAGACCTACTTGCTAACATTTCCCTGGCTTCGAGACAATTTGTTATTTACAGGTATAGCATATTTTTCTTTTGATAAGAAAGTCAAAGCTTCCTTCAGGGGAAGATTAAAATTTGCATTTCAATAGTGCTAGTCATGCAAAAACCACTTTAGGCTGGGTTAGGAGAGGTGGAGAGAGACGAGTGTTGGCTCCCATATTAAAGCAGAAGGTAATCATGTCGGAGAAGAGAGAAGGTTCCTGGCGGAACACACAGACCTCACACAAGAAGTTACAGCTGAAATTAAAGACAATGGTAGTATGGTGATGTTTAGAAAAGCTAGAGTGCGCAAGGGTTCATGGTCTATTTTAGAGGGAGCGAGAGAGAGAGAGCAAGAGCTAGAGTGAGAGAGGGAGAGAGAGAGAGAGAGAGAGAGAGAGAGATGGATCTCTATGGGGAGGTCAACGAGATCATATAGCAGAGCCATAGATATAAAGAGTTAGTAAAAAATCTATCTTCAATGTTGGCAGCAAACGCTCCATACAAAAAACATAGTGCCAAATATGCTATTTATAGTGGCAATATATGGACATAGCCCAATTGTTATATTTTGTATTGGTCTTTTGACCAATCATATCAGCTCTTTTCACATCCGATTTTCTCAGATCCGATCTGGTTTGATGAAATACAAATTAGTGACGAAAAAATATAATAATTGTGTTTCCTGTTTAAACTGCCTGGTTTCTGGTCTATATGGAGGCGATAGAGGTTATCCAGTGCCTTGCAAAGTATTCACCTCCCATGGCATTTTTCCTATTTTGTTGCATTACAACCTGCAATTTAAATAGATTTTTACTTGGATTTCATGTAAAGGACACACACAAAATAGTCCAAATTGGTGAAGTGAAGAAAAAAAACTTGTTTCAAAAAAATATAAAGTGGTGTGTGCATATGTATTCACCCTCTTTGCTATGAAGCCCCTAAATAAGATCATATGTATTCACCCTCTTTGCTATGAAGCCCCTAAATAAGATCTGGTGCAACCAATTACCGTCAGAAGTCACATAAAGTCCACCTGTCTGCAATCTAAGTGTCACACGATCTGTCATATGATCTCAGTATACCTGTTCTGAAAGGCTCCAGAGTCTGCAACACCACTAAGCAAGGGGCACCACCAAGCAAGCAGCACCATGAAGACCAAGGAACTGGCCAAACATGTCAGGGACAAAGTTGTGGAGAGGTACAGATCAGGGTTGGGTTATAAAAGAATATCTGAAACTTTGAACATCCCACAGAGCACCATTAAATCCATTATTAAAAAATGAGAAGAATTTGGCACCACAACAAATCTGCCAAGAGGGCCGCCCACCAAAACAGGCAAGGAGGGCATTACTCAGAGAGGCAACAAAGAGACCAAAGATAACCCTGAAGAAGCTGCAAAGCTACACAGTGGAGATTGGAGTATCTGTCCATAGCACCACTTTATGCTGTATACCCCACAGAGCTGGGCTTTACGGAAGAGTGTCCAAAAGAAAATAAGCAACATGTTTGTTGTTTGCAAACAGGCATGTGGGAGACTCCCCAAACATATGGAAGAAGGCATTCTGGTCAGATGAGACTAAAATTGAGCTTTTTGGCCATCAAGGAAAACGCTATGTCTGGCACAAACCCGACACTTCTCATCACCCTGAAAACACCATCCCTACAGTGAAGCATGTTGGTGGCAGCATCATGCTGTGGGGATGTTTTTCATTGGCAGGGACTGGGAAACGTGTCAGAATTGAAGAAATGATGAATGGTGCTAAATACAGGAAAATTCTTGAGGGAAACCTTTTTCAGTCTTCCAGAGATTTGAGACTGGGACGGAGGTTCACCTTCCAGCAGGACAATGACCCTAAGCATACTGCTAAAGCCAAGCTTGAGTGTTTTAAGGGGAAACATTTTTAAATGTCTTGGAATGGCCTAGTCAAAGCCCAGACAACAATCCAATTGAGAATCTTTTGCCTTGAAGTATGGGCAACAATCCCAGTGGCTAGATGTGCCCAGCTTATAGAGACATACCCCAAGAGACTTGCAGCTGTAATTGCTGCAAAAGGTGTCTCTACTAAGTATTGACTTTGGGGGGGTGAATAGTTATGCATGCTCAAGTTTTCTGTTTTTTTTTTGTCTTATTTCTTGTTTGTTTCACAATAAAACATATTTTGCATCTTCAAAGTGGTAGGCATGTTGTGTAAATCAAACGACACAACCCCCACAAAAATCTATTTTAATTCCAGGTTGTAAGGCAACACAATAGGAAACATTCCAGGGGGGTGAATACTTTCGCAAGCCACTCTATATTACATTAGCTACATGTCAATTGTGCCCCTCTGCTAACAGAGGAGAGGACCTATAGATCAACATGCTCTCATAACACGGATACACTGACCAGGGAGATGGTTACCCCCGTATGGGGTCCATGCTGTTCTCTGAATGTGCCCCTCTGCTAACAGAGGAGTGGACCTATAGATCAACATGCTCTCATAACACGGATACACTGACCAGGGAGATGGTTACCCCCGTATGGGGTCCATGCT
>NC_068430.1:75429146-75441646 GCF_023373465.1 Oncorhynchus keta
AGGGAGGGAGGGGGAGAGGGAGGGAGGGAGGAGGGAGAGGGAGGGTGGGGAGGGAGGGGGAGAGAGAGAGAGGAGGGAGGGAGGGAGGGAGGGAGGGGAGGGGGGAGGGAGAGAGGGAGGGAGGGAGAGGGAGAGAGGGAGGGAGGGGGAGAGAGAGAGAGAGGGGGGGAGGGGGAGAGAGAGAGAGAGGGGGGAGAGAGAGAGGGGAGGGAGGGTGGGAGGGAGGGGAGAGAGAGAGGGAGGGAGGGGGAGAGAAAGAGGAGAGAGAGAGAGAGAGGGAGGGAGGGTGGGAGGGAGGGGGAGAGAAAGAGGAGAGGGAGAGAGAGAGAGAGAGAGAGAAAGAGGGAGGGGGAGAGAGAGAGAGAGAGAGGAGAGAGAGAGAGAGAGAGAGGAGGGAGGGAGGGAGGGGAGAGAAAGAGAGAGAGGGAGAGAGAGGGAGAGGGAGGGAGGGGAGGGAGGGAGGAGAGAGAGAGAGAAAGAGAGAGAGGGAGAGAGAGAGAGGGAGGGTGGGTGGGAGGGAGGGGGAGAGAAAGAGTGAGAGGGAGAGAGAGAGAGAGAGAGAGAGGCAGGCACTTATCTCTTAGCCCTCAGGTCTCTATCCCTCTCTCTGGTCATCACTAATAATAACATTAACTCATGATAGATATTATTAATTTCAGCTCTTATTACTCTAAGGACGACTCTGTGGCCACTGCTGCCCATAATTCACATCTAAGTATATTACAAATTATATTACCAAATATATTAGTCATTTTAACTTTGTGGAGACTGTGAGGGCGTGTGTGTGTGTGCGCGCGCGCAGAGAGTGTATTTGCACACACACTACATTGTGTAGACTTCGAGGCTGTGCATAGACTTTTTATAATTCTGTAGGCTGTGGGGTATTGAACAAAGGCCGACATAAACCACTGAATGAATTGCTGATGTTAATATTTTCCATGTTGGAAGCTGTACATGGGTCCAATGGTGAAGATCAAACCTCCTCTTCCTGTTGACTGCTGAACTCCTCCATCTCTCCCCTCTCTCTCTCTCTCTCTCTCTCTGCTGAAGATGAATAGAGGGTGTATCATTCTGGTCTTCAAGGGCCACAGTGTACAGTGATGTCTGACTCAGGTCCTTCTGGACTAGAGACACATCGGTCGAGACAAGTGCATTCCAAACCTTTCTTGTGCTGTAACTCACCAGAATCATTTTAGAGTGTACATTGTAACCCAAGTAAACAAAGCAATGTATCTTGCCAATCCCCATCTGAAAAGATATTAGCCACAACCCACCCCTGGACCCGACCCCCCATTTGGGAGCCGCTGGTCTAGACTCTCCCTCCCTTCCTCTTTCCCTCCCTCCCTTCTTCCTTCCCTCCCTCCCTCCCTCCCTCCCGACCTCCTCCCTCCCTCCCGCCCCCTCCTTCCTTCCTTCCTTCCCTCCTCCCTCCCTCCTCCCTTCCCTCCTCCCTCCCTCCTCCCTTCCCTCCTCCCTCTCTCTCCCTCCCTCCCTCCCTCCCTCCCCTCCCTCCCTCCTTTCCCTCCCTCCCTCCTGCCCTCCCTCCCTTCCATTGTAACCCAAGTAAACAAAGCAATCCTCCCTTCCCAACTCCCTCCCTCCTTCCTTCCCTCCTTCCTTCCTTCCTTCCTTCCTTCCTTCCTTCCTTCCTTCCTTCCTTCCTTCCTTCCTTCCTTCCTTCCTTCCTTCCCTCCTCCCTCCCTCCCTCCCTCCCTTCCCTCCCTCCCTCCCTCCTCCCTCCCTCCTCCCTCCCTCCTCCCTCCCTCCCTCCCTCCTCCTTCCTCCTCCCTCTCCTCCCTTCCCTTCCCTTCCTCCCTTCCTCCCTCCCTCCTTCCCTCCCTCCCTCCTCCCTCCCTCCCTCCCTCCCTCCCTCCCTCCCTCCCTCCCGCCCTCCTTCTTTATGGACTTACAAGTTAGAAGGAGTCTTTTCTTTCCTTCCCCTGAAAGCGTACTTCATCAGAGTTTATTGCATTGTAGATTCTTCTTTATTGTTAGAGTTTGTTTTATTGTCCGGGGAGCTTCTGTACTGCTGCATGAATTTTTGATTTTTTTTTTCTCTTTTCATTTTCTCAACTTTTGAACAAAGCTACAGTCTGAGATCTGGGATTTCCATTCTTGATATACAGGTACACCCCAATGATTCTTGAAGAGAATAAAACTTCACATCCCAGAGTGTAGATTTAAAGGTTATTGAAAACACAAATCAATAGTCGCATGACAAAATGGTGGAAAACCCCGTGATTGCTTCTCTGTGGATTTACAGTTGCTCTCAAACTGAAGCTCATTCGGTGAAACTGGAAGCACAGAATGACTCCCAGGGAACCACCGTGGCAGCTCTTTGCTCTCATTTAATTAAACTTGGATCCATGCAGTTGAGATGTACAAAATGGTGGATGTTTACTGTGAATCTACTTAAACCACTCTATTTCTTTAAAGGGGCAGTTCAGTTAAATTACATATTTATGTGTTTCCTTGCCTTGAAAGCAGTCTATAGAAATATGTAAAAAATCTAATCTAGATGAACTATCCCTTTAACATCAATGCAGATTAAGGAAAGGAAACAAGGACACGAGGGAGGAGAGGAGGCAACCTTTTCTCATTTCCTCATTTCTATACGAGCCCACTGATAAAATGTGGTGTTTTTCAGCTTGAGTGACCACCACCGTCTGCTGTTGAGATTTAACTAGATGACTGATTTAGTCTCTATCCTCATGAGACACACACACACAATCTCACATACACACACACACGGTCGCACATTCACACATGGTCGTGCTTACACACACACACACAACCCCTGGGGGAGGTTATACCGGAGAGCAACTGTGACACACGACAAACAAACAATGTAGAGTAAAATGAATATATGTGTTTATATAGATTCTAGATACACAATGGACTTGACAAATGAGAATATGAAGACACAACCACACACACAAACACACACACACACACACACACACACACACACACACACACACACACACACACACACACACACACACACACACACACACACACACACACACACACACACACACACACACACGTTTCCACATGTACACGCACACAGAACATGGACTCAGTATTTCTGTCTATACGTTTACATACACAAATGGTCTTAAAAAGTGTTAAACAAAAGATGAGAAAAACAAGTGAATATGGTGAAAAGGAATGGCACCAAACCTCTGTGAAATGTATTGACCTTATTTTACATGTTTTTATTTAATGTTTTACATGTTTTTATTTAATGTATTACATGTTTTTATTTAATGTTTTACATGTTTTTATTTAATGTTTTACATGTTTTTATTTAATGTTTACATGTTTTTATTTAATGTTTTACATGTTTTTATTTAATGTATTACATGTTTTTATTTAATGTTTTACATGTTTTTATTTAATGTTTTACATGTTTTTATTTAATGTATTACATGTTTTTATTTAATGTTTTACATGTTTTTATTTAATGTTTTACATGTTTTTATTTAATGTTTTACATGTTTTTATTTAATGTTTTACATGTTTTTATTTAATGTATTACATGTTTTTATTTAATGTTTTACATGTTTTTATTTAATGTTTTACATGTTTTTATTTAATGTTTTACATGTTTTTATTTAATGTATTTACATGTTTTTATTTAATGTTTACATGTTTTTTTATTTAATGTTTTACATGTTTTTATTTAATGTTTTACATGTTTTTATTTAATGTTTTACATGTTTTTATTTAATGTTTTACATGTTTTTATTTAATGTTTTACATGTTTTTATTTAATGTATTACATGTTTTTATTTAATGTATTACATGTTTTTATTTAATGTTTTACATGTTTTTATTTAATGTATTACATGTTTTTATTTAATGTTTTACATGTTTTTATTTAATGTTTTACATGTTTTTATTTAATGTTTTACATGTTTTTATTTAATGTTTTACATGTTTTTATTTAATGTTTTACATGTTTTTATTTAATGTATTACATGTTTTTATTTAATGTTTTACATGTTTTTATTTAATGTATTACATGTTTTTATTTAATGTTTTACATGTTTTTATTTAATGTTTTACATGTTTTTATTTAATGTTTTACATGTTTTTATTTAATGTTTTACATGTTTTTATTTAATGTTTTACATGTTTTTATTTAATGTTTTACATGTTTTTATTTAATGTTTTACATGTTTTTATTTAATGTTTTACATGTTTTTATTTCATGTTTTACATGTTTTTATTTAATGTTTTACATGTTTTTATTTAATGTTTTACATGTTTTTATTTAATTTGACATGTATGTATCCCCGAACAACAGGGTGATTTTTGTATGGATGTATAATCATCATGTTGTGATTGTTGTGATCCTCAGAGATCTAGAATAGAACAGCAGGGTGTATGGATCTATAATCATCATGTTGTGATTGTTGTGATCCTCAGAGATCTAGAATAGAACAGCAGGGTGTATGGATCTATAATCATCATGTTGTGATTGTTGTGATCCTCAGAGATCTAGAATAGAACAGCAGGGTGTATGGATCTATAATCATCATGTTGTGATTGTTGTGATCCTCAGAGATCTAGAATAGAACAGCAGTGTTGAATACTGGAAGAGTCTTTTGCTTCATGCAGCTTTCTGATCAGCTTTATGAGCCACACAGCTTTCCACTGCCAGTCTCTATACCAAGACTTAAAGGGAAGGTTCACCACCAAATCAATGGTTATTCGAGTTTCTCACACCTACAGTCGGCACCATTTAATACAGTCAAATCAAATGGTCCCTTTAAGTCTGAGGATGTTTACACACAGTTGTATGTTTTAGACTGCCAGCTCAGTGGCTAGGGCATCCGTAAGGGCTTAAACACACACACACACACACACACACACACACACACACACACACACACACACACACACACACACACACACACACACACACACACACACACACACACACACACACACACACACACACACACACACACACACACACACACACACACACACACACACACACACAGCCAATGTTGAAGAGCTGATAATATGCCTGTCAGACCTCTCTATTGTCAATGAGGCCCTTGTCAGAAATCGTGTTACATTGTGTGTGTGCATCCTATAAACTAGGGGTTTGAATAGCCAGCTTTGTGAAATTGAATTGCCCCATGGACAACAGGGATGGAATTAGTATTATGTGTGTGTGTGTGTGTGTGTGTGTGTGTGTGTGTGTGTGTGTGTGTGTGTGTGTGTGTGTGTGTGTGTGTGTGTGTGTGTGTGTGTGTGTGTGTGTGTGTGTGTGTGTGTGTGTGTGTGTGTGTGTGTGTGTGTGGCTCAAAATAACCGCTGGTGTCGGTCAGATCAGTTCTGCTTGACTGAGCCTGGGACATGAAAAGACACAGTTAGTGTTGTGTGTGAGTGTGTGCGTCTCTGTGTGTGTGTGTGTGTGTGTGCGTGAGTGTGTGCGTCTCTGTGTGTGTGTGCGTGCGCGTGAGTGTGTGTGTCTCTGTGTGTGTGTGTGTGTGCGCACGGGTTGTGTGAGCTAGATGACATATTTGAAGAGCCTGCAGATATACGGAAGATTAATTAAAAATCTTCACAGACCAACCTGTCACACACACACACACACACACACACACACACACACACACACACACACAGACGTCATCGCCTCATTAAAAAGGAACCGACCCTTCTGAGTTATATAATGCAGTCCCCAATTCACCTCACACACGCCTGTTAAACACTTATACAGAAACGACACACACACACACCACACACACACACACACACACACACACACACACACACACACACACACACACACACACACACACACACACACACACACACACACACACACACACACACACACACACACACACACACACACACACATAATTGTCCTTCTTTTACTTTTCTTATGAGGACTTGTCATGTTGCTGCTTCTCTCCCACATTCCGACACACACTTCTTCCTCATCAGTTTGAGAATCCTACAGTCTGAGCACAGAAATGCTGGCAGAAACTTGTTTCTCCTAATAAAAATAGTAGTCGCAGTAAGAGGGATGAAAAGTGGTTGCATCCCAGCATCCCAAAGGGCACCCTATTCCCTATATAGTGCACTACTTTTGACTGCATAGGGAATAGGGTGTGACACACAGTGTGCTGCAGCATGTAGAGGCTGTGTTTAAAGAGAGAGGGGATCTGTCTCATTGTGCTCCTCCATTTTAACTAGATCACCCAGGGCTCAGGGCGGACATTTTGATTCACTTAGCTCCGGAGACCCTCTCCTCTCTGAGTAATGGAGAAGATGAGACTAGTGATATTACTAATACAATGGATGGAGAGGGAGCAGGAGGGAGGGAGGGATTGAGGGATGACCAGGTAGGAAGGAGGGAAGGAGAGAGGGAAGCCTTGGGGTTGTGACGTTGCTAACACAGTGGAGAGAGGGAACGAGAGGAGGAAGGAGAAGGAGAGAGGGAAGCCTTGGGGTTGTGACGTTGCTAACACAGTGGAGAGAGGGAACGAGGGGAGGAAGGAGAAGGGGAGAGGGAAGCCTTGGGGTTGTGACGTTGCTAACACAGTGGAGAGAGGGAACGAGGGGAGGAAGGAGAAGGGGAGAGGGAAGCCTTGGGGTTGTGATGTTACTAACACAGTGGAGAGAGGGAACGAGGGGAGGAAGGAGAAGGGGAGAGGGAAGCCTTGGGGTTGTGACGTTGCTAACACAATAGAGAGAGGGAAAGAGGGGAGGAAGGAGAAGGGGAGAGGGAAGCCTTGGGGTTGTGATGTTGCTAACACAATAGAGAGAGGGAACGAGGGGAGGAAGGAGAAGGGGAGAGGGAAGCCTTGGGGTTGTGATGTTGCTAACACAATAGAGAGAGGGAAAGAGGGGAGGAAGGAGAAGGGGAGAGGGAAGCCTTGGGGTTGTGATGTTACTAACACAATAGAGAGAGGGAACGAGGGGAGGAAGGAGAAGGGGAGAGGGAAGCCTTGGGGTTGTGATGTTACTAACACAATAGAGAGAGGGAACGAGGGGAGGAAGGAGAAGGGGAGAGGGAAGCCTTGGGGTTGTGATGTTACTAACACAGTGGAGAGAGGGAACGAGGGGAGGAAGGAGAAGGGGAGAGGGAAGCCTTGGGGTTGTGATGTTGCTAACACAATGGAGAGAGGGAAAGAGGGGAGGAAGGAGAAGGGGAGAGGGAGAGTATAGCCTGAATCTTGAGACGTTTACAGTACAATGGAGAGATTGAAGATAGGGAGGGAGGGAGGGAGGGATGGAGGGATGGCTGAGAGAGAGAGAGAGAGAGAGAGAGAGAGAGAGAGAGAGAGAGAGAGAGAGAGAGAGAGAGAGAGAGAGAGAGAGAGAGAGAGAGAGAGAGAGCGAGAGAGAGAAGGGAGAGTTAAGCCTTGGACTTGTGATGTTTACAGTACAATGGAGAGATTGAAGAAGGGATAGAAAGGAAGAGAGAAAAGTTTGAGTAAAGGGAAAGAGAGCTAGAGAGAAGAAGATAGGAGAGTGAAGGGAGTGGGTGATGCTTATCTCAACATTAAGGCCAGGGCACTGTTCAGGTCATATGTGACATATATTGGCTTTTGCCATTAGAGCCTCTTACACAGAAGCTACCTATAGCTTATCAGCAGGCTACTGAAGGTCTTTTCTATTGGTTACTGAGAACGCCATGGAAATAGAATGACTAAAACAGGGATCTCAATTCAAGTCGGTTTGCCATGATGGGGCTTTTCTCCCTTCTAGTATTTGTATTTCTATGGAGAAAGCCCATTCTTAGAGAGCAGAGATAGTCTTTGGCGCGCCTAGATGTATCTCTGTCTTTGTGTGACTGGGTTCCAACCCCGGTCACAAGACTGTGTTAGCGTTCTGAGCTAAAGCCTGGGTTTTTACTTCCGTTACATACACAGTTCAATATAAAAAGGAGGGAAGAGATAAATTACTTTTTTTTTAAAAACAATATTAGTTTAATTCTCTCTCTCTCTTTCTGTCAAAATGCCCTGGGAGAATTAAACCACTAAAAACAATGTTGTTTTGTGACTCTGTGTCCCATTTAAATAACAATCAACATGCCGATGACACAGAAACACCATCTGAGGGAATTGATTCAGCTGGTCCCCCAGGTGGCATTGCCACAGCACTGTTAATAACAGTTGTTAATAACAGCCCTGGAACAGATTTAAAACAACAACAAGTATGTCTCCATGAAATCAAATAGGTTTTAGGGGATTTTGTTTCACAGTGAGGGGGGTCAGTGAAATGGTGTGTGTGTGTGTGTGTGTGTGTGTGTGTGTGTGTGTGTGTGTGTGTGTGCAAGTGAATGGGGTTCAGTGTCTGTGTGATGTGTGTGTCTGTGTGCCAAGTGTGTGTGTGTGTGTGTGTGTGGAGGTTCTGGGGTTGGTAGGTAGAGGGTATAAAAACAACAAGATACTTTAATTGCCTGTGTGTCATTGTGTGTGTGTGTTGTGAAGTGTTTCGTCTCTAGGCAAGGTGAATGGGGGTTCAGTGTCTCGGAATGATGTGTATACGCTGGGAGGGAGGGTTGGGAGAAGGGAGGGAGAGAGGGCTGGAGGCAACAAGAGAGCTCCCTTGAAAGAGAGAGACATGGGAGAGAGAAAGACAGAGGGCTGGAGGGAAGCAAGTGGAGGTTCTGGGGTTGGTAGGTAGAGGGTATAAAAACAACAAGATACTTTAATTGCCTGTGTGTCATTGTGGGTGTGTGTGTGAGAGTGAAGAGAACCAGAACGACGTAACTATGGCCCTAGGTGGTTGTGTGGGCTTGGACTCTGCTCTCTCTTTTAATGACCTCTAGTGTATAGAGAGAGGGAGGGAGGGAAGGGAGAAGGGAGGGAGAGAGGGCTGGAGGGAGGCAAGTGAAGAGAGCTCCGGTAGAAAGAGAGAGACATGGTGAGAGAGAAAGACAGAGGGCTGGAGGGAAGCAAGTGGAGAGAGCTCCGGTAGAAAGAGAGAGACATGGTGAGAGAGAAAGACAGAGGGCTGGAGGGAAGCAAGTGGAGAGAGCTCCGGTAGAAAGAGAGAGACATGGTGAGAGAGAAAGACATAGGGCTGGAGGGAAGCAAGTGGAGAGAGCTCCGGTAGAAAGAGAGAGACATGGTGAGAGAGAAAGACATAGGGCTGGAGGGAAGCAAGTGGAGAGAGCTCCGGTAGAAAGAGAGAGACATGGTGAGAGAGAAAGACAGAGGGCTGGAGGGAAGCAAGTGGAGAGAGCTCCGGTAGAAAGAGAGAGACATGGTGAGAGAGAAAGACAGAGGGCTGGAGGGAAGCAAGTGGAGAGAGCTCCGGTAGAAAGAGAGAGACATGGTGAGAGAGAAAGACAGAGGGTGGAAAGACAGCCAGTCAAACTCCCGCTTTGCCTCCTACATCCCCTTACAACGACTAACATGAAATAAAAGCATTTGCAGACCTGACTGAACACAGCGAGCCCCATAGACTGATGTTCCTGCCTTCTAGAGACCAATAACAATGTTGTTGGCTTTTGTTCAGATAGCTGTGTATGGACAGACACACAGACACTCACACACACACAGACACACTGTATATGGAGCTACACACACACAGACACACTGTATATGGAGCTACACACAGACACACACGCACACAGACACACTGTATATAGAGCTACACACAGACACACACAGACACACTGTATATGGAGCTACACACAGACACACACGCACACAGACACACTGTATATAGAGCTACACACAGACACACTGTATATGGAGCTACACACAGACACACACGCACACAGACACACTGTATATGGAGCTACACACAGACACACTGTATATGGAGCTACACACAGACACACACGCACACAGACACACTGTATATGGAGCTACACACAGACACACTGTATATGGAGCTACACACAGACACACTGTATATGGAGCTACACACAGACACACTGTATATGGAGCTACACACAGACACACACACACACAGACACACTGTATATGGAGCTACACACAGACACACTGTATATGGAGCTACACACAGACACACTGTATATGGAGCTACACACAGACACACTGTATATGGAGCTACACACAGACACACTGTATATGGAGCTACACACAGACACACTGTATATGGAGCTACACACAGACACACTGTATATGGAGCTACACACAGACACACTGTATATGGAGCTACACACAGACACACACACACAGACACACTGTATATGGAGCTACACACAGACACACAGACACACAGACACACTGTATACTGAGCTATGCTTCACTGGTTCTCCGGTTATCTCTCCATCAGTCCCCCGGCTTCATTATAGCTTCTAGCCATGCAGTGTAACACACCAGCACCAGACAGCTACTGAGCTTGATGTTTACACCATGGAGAGAGAGAGAGGGAGGGGCGAGGCAAGAAGGGGAGGGAGGGGAGGAGAGAAGTGTACGCCAGCTAGCTACTGAAACCCAACATTTAGATAGAGAGAAGGGAGACATGGGAGGAAGAGGGGAAAGGAGGAAGCTATACATCACCTTGCTGTTACTGTATGTGGCCGGAGGAAAACAATTTATACAAGACCACGGAGAGAGAGGGAGGGGGTTGGAGGAGGGAGAGAGGGAGAGAGGGAGGGGGTTGGAGGAGGGAGAGGGAGAGAGGGAGGGGTTGGAGGGGAGAGGGGAGAGAGGGAGGGGGTTGGAAGGGAAGGAGAGAGGGGGTTGGAGGGGAGGGGTTGGAGGAGGGAGGAGAGAGAGGGAGGGGGTTGGAGGAGGGAGAGAGGGAGAGAGGGAGGGGGTTGGAGGAGGGAGAGAGGGAGAGAGGGAGGGGGTTGGAGGAGGGAGAGAGGGAGAGGGGGGGTTGGAGGAGGGGGAGAGAGGGAGGGAGGGGGTTGGAGGAGGGAGAGAGGGAGGGGGTTGGAGGAGGGAGAGAGGGAGGGGGTTGGAGGAGGGAGAGAGGGAGAGAGGGAGGGGGTTGGAGGAGGGAGAGGGGGGTTGGAGGGGGAGGAGGGAGGAGAGAGGAGGGAGAGAGGGAGGGGGTTGGAGGAGGGAGAGAGGGAGAGAGGGAGGGGGTTGGAGGAGGGAGGGGGAGAGAGGGAGGGGGTTGGAGGAGGGAGAGAGGGAGAGAGGGGGGTTGGAGGGGAGGGAGGGGGTTGGAGGAGGGAGAGAGGGAGGAGGGAGGGAGGGGGTTGGAGGAGGGAGAGAGGGAGGGGGTTGGAGGAGGGAGAGAGGGAGAGAGGGAGGGGGTTGGAGGAGGGAGAGAGGAGGGAGGGAGGGGGTTGGAGGAGGGAGAGAGGGGGGTTGGAGAGGGAGAGGGAGGGGGGGGTTGGAGAAGGGAGAGAGAGGGAGGGGGGAGGAGGAGGGGGAGAGAGGGAGGGGGTTGGAGAGGGAGAGAGGGAGGGGGTTGGAGGAGGGAGAGAGGGAGGGGGTTGGAGGAGAGGGAGGGGGTTGGAGGAGGGAGAGAGGGAGAGAGGGAGGGGGTTGGAGGGGGTTGGGGAGAGAGGGAGGGGGTTGGAGGAGGGGGAGAGAGGGGGGGTTGGAGGAGGGAGAGGGAGAGGGGAGGGGGTTGGAGGAGGGAGAGAGGGGAGGGGGTTGGAGGAGGGAGAGGAGAGGGGGGGGTTGGAGGAGGGAGAGGGAGGGAGGGGGGGGGGTTGGAGGAGGGAGAGAGGGAGGGGGGAGGGGGTTGGAGGAGAGGAGGGGGTTGGAGGAGGGAGAGAGGGAGGGGGTTGGAGAAGGGAGAGGGGAGGGGTTGGAGGAGGGAGGGAGAGGGGAGAGGGAGGGGGTTGGAGGAGGGAGAGAGGGAGGGTTGGAGGAGGGAGGAGGGAGGGAGAGAGAGAGGGAGGGGTTGGAGGAGGGAGAGGGGAGAGAGGGAGGGGGTTGGGAGGGAGGGAGAGAGAGGGAGGGGGTTGGAGGAGGGGGGGTTGGAGAGAGGGGAGGAGGAGGGGGGGGTTGGAGGGAGAGGGAGGGGTTGGAGGAGGGAGGGGGAGGGGGTTGGAGGAGGGAGAGGGGGAGGGAGGGACAGGAGGGAGAGAGGGAGGGGGTTGGAGGGGAGAGAGGGAGGGGGTTGGAGGAGGGAGAGGGGAGGGGGTTGGAGGAGAGGAGGGAGAGGGAGAGGGAGGGGGTTGGAGGAGGGAGGAGGGAGGGGGTTGGAGGAGGGAGAGGGGATGGGGTTGGAGGAGGGAGGGAGAGGGAGAGGGGAGAGGAGAAAGACAGACAGGAAGATGTATAGAGTGAAGGGAGAGACAGGGGAAATACAGAAAGACAGACAGGAAGATGTATAGAGTGAAGGGAGAGACAGGGGAAATACAGAAAGACAGACAGGAAGATGTATAGAGTGAAGGGAGAGACAGGGGAAATACAGAAAGACAGACAGGAAGATGTATAGAGTGAAGGGAGAGACTTATTCTAAAATGGATGAAATACTTTTTTTTCTCATCAATCTTCACACAACATCCCATAATGACAAAGCAAAACCCATGTTTTACTCAGTACTGTGTTGAAGCACCTTTGGCAGTGATT